>NC_069506.1:233888819-233972259 GCF_027579735.1 Bombina bombina
AGAACTGTCCCTGTGGTCTTCTATTTCCTCACTATGTTCCAAAACAGTGGACACTGACAGCTTAAATCTCTGTGATAGCTTTTTGTAGCCTTCCCCTAAACCATAATGTTGAACAATCTTTGTTTTCAGGTCATTTGAGAGTTGTTTTGAGGCCCCCATGTTGCCAGTCTTCAGAGGAGAGTCAACGAGAACAACAACTTGCAATTGGCCACCTTAAATACATTTTCTCATGATTGGATACACCTGTCTATGAAGTTCAAGGCTTAATAGGCCCACCAAACCAATAGCGTGTTCCAATTAATCAGCGTTAGGTAGTTACAGGTATTCAAATCAATAAAATGACAAGGATGCCCAAATTTATGCACTTGTCTAATTTCGTTTGGATGCATATTGCACATTTTCTGTTAACCAAATAAACCTAATTTCACTACTAAAATATTACTGTGTCCTTCAGTTATTTGATAGATCAAAATGAAATTGATGATCCAAACACCCAATTATTTCTAAATGAAAATCATGGAAATTGTCAGGGGTGCATAAACATTTGCATGCAACTGTGTGTATATGTATATATATATATATATATATATATATATATATATATAAAACATATATTAGAAATATGTGTTTAAGAATAAATAGAACAAAGTCTGCTATGTGAAGAACATTGGAGTGTAAAGTATACATATTTTCATGTCGGGTTAGCACACTTGAGAATACGCGATCAGGTTTGCTTGCGAGTAAGATGTTTTTTTTCTACTTTTTTTGCTCCATTGACTTCTATAGGGGAATACGTTAACGCGTTTGCGATATTCTAAGTTTGGCTTTTTTCATTCATTGGGTTAATGCGCAAGCAAAAACATTTTACTTTCAACTTGTAATACAAGCACTAAAAGCTTTCTTCTAGTTGAGTTAGCGTGGGAGCGTTAAATACTGTGCTCCACTTGTAATCTGGCCCTTTGCACAGAAATACTCAAAATATTCCACATAAATAAGTTAAGGAGATTAATTGTTTGTATTCTACAATTAGATAAAGTGGTGTTGTTTATAATAAATGTTAACAGTCTGTATTCATTTATATTTGGACATGATGGCTGAACTGGGCATGTTTGCTGAATTTTTTTTTAGCTTTTAAAAATTTTACATTTTGATTTTTTATTTATTTATTCAAGAAAAAAGTATTTCCGGTTTTGGTAAGCTTTTCATCTGAAATCCAGAAAAACTGAATTTCCATAAGAAAGAAGCAGTAGCAGATAAGATAATCTTCTTTAACAGTTCTTAAAGGGACATTCCAGTCAAAATATAAATGCACATAGATTAATTATATCTTTGAATAGAAACATATTTACAATATACATGTATTGGCAAAAATGCTTCTATTAAAGGTTATCACTGTTTTAGTGTTAACATTTTTCTCTGCACATGCATGTGAAGCATAGCTAGATATTGACTGTACCCACATTTTAAATAATGCAGCTGCTCAGATCATCAGTGGGGCTGTATCATGTTAGCAATTAAAAAATTAAGTCATTACCAGATGGTACAAGCACCATAGGCTCTCTGAGCAAGTGCAATGTTTAAAATGATGGTGCACAGTGCATACTTAAATACACTTTTGAAACAGCTATAGCTTTTATTAGAAGCATTTTTGCTAATGCATGTATATTACAAAATAGCTTCTGTTCAATATCGAAATGCACCCATGTGGTTTCCAATTTTGGCTAGAATATCCCTTTAAACTGTAAATCATGACACAGCTAAGTGTCGAAGATTAAAATTTCGGCAAATGTTCCAAACCTCACTGTACAGTATATCTATTACTGTAAAAATATGGTGACATGAGGCTCGAGTTAATTTAAATCCCGATTATTTAAATCCTCAATTTAAATCCTCAAATTTAAATTGAGATCACCAAGATGTGATTGCCAATAGAAATCCTATTTCAGAAGATTAAATTACAGTAACTTTCAATCATGATAATGCGAGAATTAAATTTAAAGAAAGATTGTAACCGCCATTGCTAAATACAATTTAAAGATGTTGCAGTCTTCAGTTTTATCTTCTTGCTTTTCCTACAGATCTTGTTAGCTGTGCAAGATATCACATATATGCATATTAAATATACAGTATCTCACAAAAGTGAGTACACCCCGAACATTTTTATAAATATTTTATTATTCATGTGACAACACTGAAGAAATTACACTTTGCTACAATGTAAAGTAGTGAGTGTACAGCCTGTATAACAGTGTAAATTTGCTGTCCCCTCAAAATAACTCAACACACAGCTATTAATGTCTAAACCATTGGCAACAAAAGTGAGTACACCCCTAAGTGGAAATGTCCAAATTGGGCCCAATTAGCCATTTTCACTCCCCGGTGTCATGTGACTCGTTAGTGTTACAAGGTCTCAGGTGTGAATGGGGAACAGGTGTGTTAAATTTGGTGTTATTGCTCTTCACACTCTCTCATACTGGTCACTGAAAGTTCAACATGGCACCTCATGGCAAAATACTCTGAGGATATAAAAAATTTTTTTTTTGCTGTACATAAAGATGGCCTAGGCTATAAGAAGATTGCCAAGACCCTGAAACTGAGCTGCAGCATGGTGGGCAAGACCATACAGCGGTTTCACAAGACAGGTTCCACTCAGAGCAGGCCTCGCCATGATCGACCAAATAAGTTGAGTGCACGTGCTAAGCATCATATCCAGAGGTTGTCTTTGGGAAATAGACGTATGAGTGCTGCCAACATTGCTGCAGAGGTTGAAGGGGTGGGTGTCAGCCTGTCAGTGCTCAGACACTGCATCAAATTGGTCTGCATGGCTGTTGCCCCAGAAGGAAGCCTCTTCTAAAGATGATGCACAAGAAAGCCCGCAAACAGTTTGCTGAAGACAAGGAGACTAAGGACATGGATTACTGGAACCATGTCCTGTGGTCCGATGAGACCAAGATAAACTTATTTAGTTCAGATGGTGTCAAGCGTGTGTGGCGGCAACCAGGTGAGGAGTACAAAGACAAGTGTGTCTTGCCTACAGTCAAGCATGGTGGTGGGAGTGTCATGGTCTGGGCCTGCATGAGTGCTGCTGGCACTGGGGAGCTACAGTTCATTAAGGGTACCATAAATGCAAACATGTTTTCTGACATACTGAAGCAGAGCATGATCCCCTCCCTTCAGAGACTGGGCCGCAGGCCAGTATTCCAACATGATAATGACCCCAAACACACCTCCAAGATGACCACTGCCTTTCTAAAGAAGCTGAGGGTAAAGGTGATGGACTGGCCAAGCATGTCTCCAGACCTAAAACCTATTGAGCATCTGTGGGGCATCCTCAAACGGAAGGTGGGGGAGCGTAAGGTCTCTAACATCCACCAGCTCCGTAATGTCATCATGGAGGAGTGGAAGAGGACTCCAGTGGCAACCTGTGAAGCTCTGGTGAACTCCATGCCCAAGAGCAGTAAGTCAGTGCTGGAAAATATTGGTGGCCACACAAAATATGACACTTTGGGCCCAATTTGGACATTTCCACTTAGGGGTGTACTCACTTTTGTTGCCAACGGTTTAGACATTAGTTGCTGTGTATTGAGTTATTTTGAGGGGACAGCAAATTTACACTGTTCAGTGTTGTCACATGAAAAGATATAATAAAATATTTACAAAATATTGAGGGGTGTACTCACTTTTGTGGGATACTGTATATACATATATCAATTTATACACCCCCCTCACTATCCATTGACTGTACAATAGTGATTAATATAGATTTAATAAATCTTGACCATATATTCACATACATATCTAAAATGCCACCAGTGGCCGTTTCAGAGTGTATTGTACATTTGTAAAATAATAGAATTTATCAAGTGCTTTAGGCTGTGGAATTTGAAGTCTCCATTTCTTTGTCAATAACTTGTGGTTGGATGGATCAATGATATCCATGCATCATACGGATGACTTTCTAATATCTGATCCAATATTTTTAAATACCAGAATGATTTTATCATTTGGAATGTGATAGTTATGACGCAGAAAAAGGCAAACTGATAGCAGAAAAACAGCCGATAAACACAGCAAGATTTGAATCGACTCCAATGTTTGATGACTGCATTATCAAATGTGTCTCTCTAGAAAGATAGAAACAAATAGAAATGTCACCATATTTAAAGAATGTAAATCACTGATACATTTTGATGGCTAGTGATTATTTCTTTAGTAAATGCATTTTATTATATTTGTAATTTTCCATTTAGATCATTATATGCATTGTGACCTCTATACACTGATAGACTCTAAAATGGTGTATGGCTATAAAAGGGAATCACTGTGTTCTCCTGAAGAAGATGTCTGCCTGTATGACTACAGTAAGATAATATACGGTATGATTTTTTTTTAGTATCTTTCATTACAGAGGAGCATAAAAAGGGTCAGGCGGCCATGATCCGCTGTAGCAATCATGTCTGCCGCACATCGCTGTATGCCAACAGCATACACTGTCAGCATTTAACATTGCACAAGCAGTTCTGGTAAACATAGAGAAACATACACATACATGTCTAGAAATGGGTATGTATATACTGTGTGTGTATGTATGTATAAATATATATATATATATATATATATATATATATATATATACACACAATATATATACAGGTATACCCCGCTCATACAGCGGGTTAGGGACCGGAGCCCCGCTGTAAAGTGAAAACCGCCTTAAAGTTAAAAAAGGCAGTTTTAGCTTTCTTTTCACTTGCCAGTGTGTTTAAAAACTTGAAAACATGTTTGAATTAACTTATATTAGGGGTGCAATAGTGCTATGTTTAGTTTAACACTAGCACAGCAAGTATTCAATAAATACTGTACCTGTAAAATAGTGACAATTACTGTAGTACAATTTGCCAGACGATAGCACTGAGACACAGATTGCACTGTAATGATGTAAACATAGTGAACTAAGCATAAAAAATGGTGCCAGTAACTTTTCTCGCAATCTCACAATGATCACAGCACTGTTTCAAAATCCTTGGAGGCTGAACTTCAGCTCCACAAAGCGCTGTATTAGCGAAGCGCTGTAAAGTAAAGCGCTGTAAAGTGAGGTATACCTGTATATATATATATATATATATATATATATATATATATACACATATGTATTTATATGTATATATGTAATTACAGACATATCTACACATATGAACATATAAATACATATGAATACATAAATAGACATATATAGAAGTGCACTGAAGCTCTTTGAACTTAAAAGGGACACAAACCCAATTTTTTTCTTTTGTGATTCAGATAGAGAATATAATTTTAACAACTTTCCAATTTACTCCTATCTAATTTGCTTTATTCAATTGGTATCCTTTGTTGAAGAAACAGCAATACACATAAGTGAGCCAATAACATGAGGCATATATGTGCAGCCACCAATCAACAGCTCCTGAACCTACCTAGGTAAACACATTAGATACTAGAAGTAAAGTGGAAAGTTGTTTAAAATCTCTCTAAATCATGAAAGAAAAAAAAATGAGTTTTATGTCCCTTTAAGTAGATGAAAACATTTAAAAACATATTTATGCAATATTCATACTTAAAGTGTTTAACTATATATTTAGTGTAAATATTTCACATTCCAATGTTCTGCACATAGCAGAATATGTGTTATGTATTTCTAAATAGATACTCTTATATATCTGTATATATCTATACCTATATATAATCATGTATATATATATATATATATATATATATATATATATGTATAGATACAGTATATATTGTACCAAAATACCATCAGATATATGTAGAAACATGTATTTATGAATACATATAACATATTCTTGTATTTTAAGAACATTGAAATATGAAATATGAAATATTTTCATGTCGAGTTAGAGTACATGAGAATATGCAATTGAGTTTGCGTGAGAGTGGGGTGTTTCTTTTCTACTTTTTTTTCTCTATTGACTTCTATGGGGGATACATGAACGCACATGCGATATTCTAAGTTCGGCTTTTTGTGCTCGTCAGGTTAGCAGGCGAGTAAAAACAGTTTACTTTAAACTCATAATATGAGCGCAACCGGATGAGCGCGAAAAGCTTATTTGTGGTGCAATTAAAGCTCAAGTGGGAGAGTTAGTGTGCTACTTGTAATCTGGCCCTAAATAATTGTATTCAAAACAAAAAAGATTAGCCTGAGAATATTATACAGATATATTTTTATATTTGTATAAGCTGCTTTACCCTATATGTCAGCTGTCGTTTTTACATTAAGGGGTTAAAGGGACACTGAACCCAAATTTGTTCTTTTGTGATTCAGATAGAGCATGCAATTTTAATCAACTTTCTAATTTATTCCTATCATCAATTTTTCTTCCTTTTCTTGCTATCTTTAGTTGAAAATGAAGGTATCTAAGCTTTTTTGGTTCAGACTTTGGACAGCACTTTTTATTGGTGGATGAATGTATCCACCAATCAGCAAGGACAACCCAGGCTGTGCACCAAAAATGGGCCGGCATCTAAACTTACATTCTTGCATTTCAAATAAAGATACCAAGAGAATGAAGAAAAATGTGATAATAGGAGTAAATTAGAAAGTTGCTTAAAATATCATGCTCTATCTGAATCAAGAAAGAAAAAAATGTGGGTTCAGTGTCCCTATAAATAGTGTGTGTCCTGTCGAATGACTCATGCTAAAATCCCCTTAGGGTCACATGACTGAAAACCAATTAAGACACTCGATGTACAGGGTATGTTCATGTCCTTAAGGGGTTAAATATTTTAAAAATAAATTTTCAGATAAGGGGAATCACATTGTAAAGCAGATAACTCCGAAACTCTTTGAGCCGAGGAGATAGCTACTAAAAGCAGAACTTTCCAAGATAAAAGCTTAATATCTATGGAATGCAAAGGTTCAAATGGAACCCCTTGAAGAACTAAATTTAAACTCCATGGCGGAGCAACAGGTTTAAACACAGGCTTGATTCTAACTAAAGCCTGACAAAACGCCTGAACGTCTGGAACCTCAGCCAGATGTTTGTGCAAAAGAATAGACAGAGCAGAAATCTGTCCCTTTAAGGAACTAGCTGACAAACCCTTCTCCAATCCTTCTTGGAGAAAAGATAATATCCTAGGAATCCTAACCATACTCCATGAGTAACCCTTGGATTCACACCAATGAAGATATTTACACCATATCTTATGATAGATTTTCCTGGTGACAGGCTTTCAAGTCTGAATTAAGGTATCAATGACCGATTCGGAAAAACCACGCTTTGATAGAATTAAAGCATTCAATCTCCAAACAGTCAGACGTAGAGTAATTAGATTTGGATGTTTGAAGGGACCTTGAAGTAGAAGGTCCTGCCTTAGCGGCAGAGTCCATGGTGGAAAGGATGACATGTCCACCAGATCTGCATACCAAGTCCTGCGTGGCCATGCAGGGGCTATCAAGATCACCGAAGCTCTCTCCTGCTTGATCTTGGCAATCAGACGAGGGAGCAGAGGAAACGGTGGAAACACATAAGCCAGGCTGAAGGACCAGGGCACTGCTAGAGCATCTATCAGCGCTGCCTTGGGAACCCTGGACCTGGACCCGTAAGAAGGAAGCTTGGCATTCTGACGAGACGCCATGAGATCCAGTTCTGGTTTGCCCCAAAGTTGGATCAACTGGGCAAATACCTCCGGATGGAGCTCCCACTTCCCCGGATGAAAAGTCTGCTGACTTAGAAAATCCGCCTCCCAGTTCTCTACTCCTGTGATATGGATAGCTGAGAGATGGCAAGAGTGAACCTCTGCCCATAGAATTATCTTTGAAACCTCCAACATTGCCAGGGGGCTCCGTGTTCCCCCCTGATGGTTGATAAAGGCTACAGTCGTGATGTTGTCCGACTGAAATCTGATGAACCTGACCGCAGCTAACTGAGGCCAAGCCTGAAGAGCATTGAATATCGCTCTTAGTTACAGAATGTTTATAGGAAGGAGGGCCTCCTCCTGAGTCCATGAACCCTGAGCCTTCAGGGAGTTCCAGACTGCACCCCAGCCCAGAAGGCTGGCATCTGTCGTTACTATAGTCCATTCTGGCCTGCGGAAACTCATTCCCTTGGACAGATGGACCCGAGATAGCCACCAGAGAAGAGAATCCCTTGTCTCTTGATCCAGATTTAGTAGAGGGGACAAATCTGTGTAATCCCCATTCCACTGATTGAGCATGCAAAGTTGCAGTGGTCTGAGATGTAGGCGGGCAAATGGAACTATGTCCATTGCCGCTACCATTAATCCGATTACCTCCATACACTGAGCCACTGACGGACAAGAAATGGAATAAAGAGCACGGCAGGAAGTTAGAAGTTTTGACAACCTGACCTCTGTCAGATAAATCTTCATTTCTACTGAATCTATCAGAGTTCCTAGGAAGGAAACTCTTGTGAGAGGTGAAAGAGAACTCTTTCCTTCGTTCACCTTCCACCCGTGAGACCTTAGGAATGCCAGAACAATGTCTGTATGGGACCTGGCGATTTGAAAAGTTGATGCCTGTATCAGGATGTCGTCTAGGTAAGGGGCTACTGCTATACCCCGCGGTCTTAGAACAACCAGAAGGGACCCTAGAACCTTCATAAAGATTCTTGGTGCCGTGGCTAACCCAAAGGGAAGAGCCACATACTGGTAATGCCTGTCTAGGAAGGCAAACCTGAGAAACTGATGATGATCCCTGTGTATCGGAATATGTAGATAAGCATCCTTTAAATCCACGGTAGTCATATATTGACCCTCCTGGATCATAGGTAGGATGGTTCGAATAGTCTCCATCTTGAAGGATGGGACCCTGAGAAATTTGTTTAGGATCTTGAGATCCAAGATTGGTCTGAAAGTTCCCTCTTTCTTGGGAACTATAAACAGACTTAAATAGAAGCCCTGCCCCTGTTCCTCCTTTGGAACTGGGTGGATCACTCCCATAACTAGTAGGTCTTGAACACAATGTAAGAATGCCTCTCTCTTTATCTGGTTTGCAGATAATTGTGAGAGATGAAATCTCCCCTTTGCAGATGAAGCTTTGAAATCCAGAAGATATCCCTGGGAAACAATCTCCAGAGCCCAGGGATCCTGGACATCTCTTGCCCAAGCCTGGGTGAAGAGAGAAAGTCTGCCCCCCACTAGATCCGGTCCCGGATTGGGGGCTACTCCTTCATGCTGTCTTAGAGGCAGCAGCAGGCTTTTTGGCCTGTTTCCCCTTGTTCCAAGCCTGGTTAGGTCTCCAGACTAGCTTGGACTGGGCAAAATTTCCCTCTTGTTTTGTAGAAGAGGAAGATGAAGCTGCGCCACTCTTGAAGTTTCGAAAGGAACGAAAATTAGTCTGTTTGGTCCTTAACTTGTTGGACCTATCCTGGGGAAGGGCGTGGCCTTTTCCTCCAGTAATATCAGAAATGATCTCCTTCAGTCCAGGCCCAAATAGGGTCTACCCTTTGAAGGGGATATTGAGAAGTTTAGACTTTGAAGTGACATCAGCTAACCAGGATTTAAGCCATAGCGCCCTACGTGCCTGAATGGCAAAACCTGAATTTTTAGCTGTTAGCTTGGTTAAATGAAAAACAGTGTCAGAAATAAATGATTTGGCTAACCTAAGAGCTTTAAGCCTGTCAAGGATGTCATCCAACGGGGTCTCTACCTGTAAAGCCTCCTCCAGAGACTCAAACCAGAAAGCCGCTGCAGCAGTGACTGGGGCATTGCATGCAAGAGGCTGGAGAATAAAACCTTGTTGTATAAAGATTTTCTTAAGGAAACCCTCTAATTTATCCATAGGATCTAGGAAAGCACAACTGTCCTCAACAGGAATAGTTGTACGCTTAGCTAGGGTAGAGACTGCTCCCTCCACCTTAGGGACCGTCTGCCACAAGTCCCGTGTAGCGGCATCTATAGGAAACATTTTCTTAAAAGCAGGAGGGGGAGAGAATGGCACACCTGGTCTATCCCATTCCTTAGTAATAATTTCTGAAAACCTCTTAGGGATTGGAAAAACATCAGTGTAAACAGGCACTGCAAAGTATTTGTCCATTTTACACAATTTCTCTGGGACTACAATGGTGTCACAGTCATCCAGAGTCACTAAAACCTCCCTGAGCAACACACGGAGGTGTTCAAGCTTAAATTTAAATGCTGTCATTTCAGAGTCAGACTGAAGTAATGCCTTCCCTGAATCAGAGAAGTCACCCACAGATAGAAGCTCTCCTGCTTCAACTTCTGCACATTGTGAGGGTATATCAGACATAGCTACTAAAGCGTCAGAGAGCTCTCTATTTGTTCTAGCCCCAGAGCTGTCTTGCTTTCCTTGTAACCCTGGCAGCTTGGACAATACCTCAGTGAGGGTATGATTCATAACTGCCGCCATGTCTTGTAAAGTAAACGCATTGGACGTGCTAGATGTACTTGGCATCCCTTGAGCGGGAGTTATAGGTTCTGACACGTGGGGAGAGCTAGATGGCATAACCTCCCTTTTGTCAGTCTCAGAAACCTCAGGTGATAAATCTTTAAAAGCCATAATATGGTCTTTATAACTTATAGAAAGGTCAGTGCATTTGGTACACATTCTAAGAGGGGGTTCCACAATGGCTTCTAAACATAATGAACAAGGAGTTGTCCTCTATGTCAGACATGTTTAACAGACTAGTAATGAGACCAGCAAGCTTGGAAAACACTTTAATAAATGTGAAAATAGCAATAATAAAAAACGGTACTGTGCCTTTAAGAGAAAAAAACTACCACATAAACTGCAAAACAGTGAAAAAAAAGTAGTAAACTCTACGAAATTTTTACAGTGTGTATATGGGACTAAAGCAGCATTGCACCCACTTGAAAATGGATGATTAACCCCTCAGGCCCAAAAACGAATTAGAAAAACTTAAAACCTGTTAACAAACAGTCAAACACACTGCCACAGCCCTGCTGTGGCTCCTATCTGCCCTTAAAAAGATTTTTGCAGGAACAAAACCCTCTATAGAGGTCCTATAAGCCAGAGGACTCCTTCAGGGAAGCTGGATGTCTCAGACTGAAAATGAAAATAGGCCCCTCCCACCATGCACTCAAAGTCAGAGGGCCTTAAAAAAGTGCTCCTAGGAGTAATCTAACAAGCTATGTGGAAATTAGGCCCCCAATAAAGATTTATCACCCTCAGAGAAAAAACGTTTTTATTTATAAATCATGCAAACGTTTTTACACTAAGTAATATAGGTTTTAACATGAATATTATCCCTTTTTGCAAGCATGATCCCAGTTGTTGTTAAATCACTGTATCAGGCTTACCTTAAATATACCAGGCACTGTCAGCATTTTCTAGACCTTATCTCTCTAGAAAAAAATATACTGAACATACCTCAAAGCAGGCAATCTGCAGACCGTCCCCCCAACTGAAGTTTTCTTTCCATACTCTTCAGTTATGTGTGAGAACAGCAATGGACCTTTGTTACAAACCGCTAAGATCATCAAACCTCCAGGTAGAAGTCTTCTTCCAATTTCTGCCTGAGAGTAAAAACAGTACAACGCCGGTACCGTTTAAAAATAACAAACTTTTGATTGAAGGTAAAAACTACACTAAGTCACCACATCTCTCTTGATACTTCCTTTCTTGTCGAGAGCTGCAAGAGAATCACTGGGGGTGGCAGTTAGGGGAGGAGCTATATTGACAGCTCTGCTGTGGGTGTCCTCTTGCAGCTTCCTGTTGGGAAGGAGAATATCCCACAAGTAATGGATGAACCCGTGGACTGGATACACCTTTACAAGAGAAATGTTTGTTATATGCAGATATATATAGGAATACCTATTTAAAAATATATCTATCTGTATATATTCATATAGATATATAGGTATAAATATGTATTTAAATTAACATTATCATATATATATATATATATATATATATATATATATGGATGTATTTTTTATGTATGTGAAGAACATTGGAATGTCTAGGTATAACATGAAAAATACGTTATGTAAATATTAAAATATTAAGGGCCGCTGCTCCATAACCCTGTCCGCCTGCTCTGAGATGGCGGGCAGGAATTGCCGCAATTCAACCCGATCGAGTCTGCAGGGGGTGGCGTTGCACCAGCAGCTCACAATATCTGCTGGTGCAATGCTGTATACGGAGAGCGTATTGCCCTCCACATTCAGTGATGTCTGTCAGACCTGATCCGCACTGTCGGATCAGGTCCGACAGACATTTGTTAAATAGGCCTCTATGAGTGAAGCACTATCTTAACATGCTCCCATAAAGGGGAGAATTTGCCCGTTTAGGGTCACACATTAAATAACCAGCCATTACAAGTGGCTGGTTAATGTGACCGGGAGCTCGAGGTTTCACTTTATTTACATGTTGGCACTTAAGTTTTGTTTGACCTACCATATGTAGGCTAGCATGGAAACAGGTACATTCAGCCCATAATAAATCAGCTCCTTAGTGTGAAATATAAAGAAAGAAACCTCTCCCCCAACTGAAAATCATATCAAAATTATTGCTATGGAAACAAGAGGCTATGTAAACACAAACCGCACCCCCACGCACACATTGTATACAAGATAATATCCAAAACATCCAGAAATAGACTGTGCTACTCACACGACTATGTGAATCATATTCAGTCCAGATTCAATTAAAAAAATCTTACAGTCCATGTGCAAACACATTGTCTATGTTAATTAGAATATTTTAGTGGTATCTAACAGATGTGCAGGAAAGAAAACGTTGTTTCGGACAACATTTTCGTTCCGAATTTTCAAGGACATTTGTTTCCTAAATATTCATTGCCTGCACTATTTAAACGAAAAATCAAATTTCCTGGTCTGAAAAGTCTGGGGGGGATTGAGAAACGCCACTTTACAGTCAGCCTGCAACTGAAGGAGCTCCGAAGTTGCTGACGCAGCTTCTTAAAGGAACAGGCTAGTCAAAATTAAACTTTCATGATTCAGATAGGGAATGCAATTTTAAACAACTTTCCATTTCCCTTTTATCATCAAATGTGCTTTGTTCTCTTGGTATTCTTTGTTGAAAACTAAACCTAGGTAGGCTCATATGCTAATTTCTAAGCCCTTGAAGGCCGCCCCTTATTTGTCAGTTGTTCACAGCTAGAGGGTGTTAGTTCATGTGTGCCATACAGATAACATTGTAACCCCCTCCGTGGAGTTACAAATAAGAGGGCACTCATTGGATAAATGCAAGTCTGTCAAAAGAACTGAAATAAGGGGGCAGTCTGCAGAGGCTTAGATACAAGGTAATAACAAAGGTAAAAAGTATATTAATATAACCATGTTGGTTATGCAAAACAGGGAAATGGGTAATAAAGGGATTATCTATCTTTTTAAACAATAACAATTCTGGAGTAGGCTGTCCCTTTAAATGGAGCTCTGAGTCTGAATTTCCAATGGACAGTAACTTTTTTTCTGACAAATTTCAACGTATGTCGATTTTCCTCTTCACCATGTATCATGCGACAACCATCAGCCCATCACAAATGCATATAAGTATATACTGTGAACTCTTGCACATGCTCAGTAGTAGGGATGGGCGAATGTGTTTATATTCAAATTTGAATGGTATAACAAATGTTATTGTAGATATTCAATTTACATAATAGAATGTTTATAAGAACCAATATTCTTAAAAATTCTATTATCGAATGTTATTTACAGTTTTCAAATGTCAGTTTCGAATTTCGAATGTCACATTTGAATCTAACATTTAAATTTGAATATTACATTTATAAAACACAGTTGTATACTAGAAATACTATTTTGAATTTGAATGTCACATTCAAATTTGAATGTCACATTCGAATATTACATTTATAAAAAGGTATTAGACTAGAAATACTATTTTGAATTTGAATGTCACATTCAAATTTGAATATTACATTTATAAAACACAGTATTAGACTAGAAATACTATTTCGAATTCGATTGTTACATTTAAATTGGAATGTAGCATTCAAATTCGAATATTAGATTTATTAAACACAGTTGTAGACTAGAAATACTATTTCGCATTTGAATGTTACATTCGAATGTCAGATTCAAATTTAAATATTACATTTAAAAAACACAGTATTAGACTAGAAATACTATTTCGAATTTGAATGTGACATTCAAATTTAAATGTAGCATTCAAAATCGAATATTACATTTATTAAACACAGTTGTGGACTAGAAATACTATTTCGAATGTTACATTCAAATTCGAAAGTCACATTTGAATTTGAATATTACATTTCGAAATTGAATGAATACAAAGCTAAACATTCTATTATTCGAACAAATATTTTCAAATTTTATTGAAAAATTAGAAAAAGAAAATTCGAAAATAGAATGTTATATAAACATTCGAATGTAGTTTTGAACGAACGAATGTATCAACATTCTTTTTAAATTTCGAATTTTTAGAACCATTCGCCCATCCCTACTCAGTAGGTGCTAATACCTCAGAAAGTGTGAATATAAAACTTTTTTTTTAAATGGCATGCTCTATCTGAATCATTCATAACAGTTTTAATTTGACTTTACTGTCCCTTGAAGTGGGTTAATACTGGTTACAGAAAATTATTATTTAGTTTACAGTGGTGAGCTTACTATTATTACTTTACAACTATTGCAATTTGGATTTTACTAATATGAGAAAGTAAGCCATAGCAACAGCATGAATGCTTGGATAGTTAATTTGGCATTTTAACTTTACCAGTATTAATACCATCAATACAATTGGTTAAATTGACTTAAGCAATTATGGACTTCATTCTAATTAATATTATATTATCACTTTGCAGATTAGTGCTGTACTGAGTTTTTTTGAGTTATTTTGAGTTATTTTTAGTTAGTATAACCTTTATTTCTACAGGGCTTCCTGTGAGGTTCCAACATTTGGATATGCCTTTTATTGCTCAAGTATTTTTCTTTTTCTTTTAATTAGTCGTGTAAACATTTGGGTATTTGCTTAATATGTATTTTAGTATGTATGTGAGAGAAAGAGAGAGAGAGAGAGAGAGAGAGAGAGAAAATAGATGAAGATAAATAAATAGATAGATAGATAGATATTGTTTTAAACAGTTTAAACAAACTATACAATTCTATTATATTTTATTATTTCAGAAGGAAAAGAAAGTACCGAGGAAGTAATTCGATGTGGAATGTCGAGTGAATGCAATCGCATTGGTACTATACATCACCCAGACAAGCAAATCCACTTCAAAACCAGTTGCTGTTACAGTGATCCGTGCATTTTAGAAATACCACGAAGTAAGTATATGATTTTGAATAGCATTTTATTTTTCACCAATATAATTTGATGAAATGGATACAAATATATATTTACTTGTACAGACTTTAAGAATGGCTAAACACTCTTGTCTTAATGGTTATATTATTAGGTATATTTTAGTTAACATGCAAACAGGTGTATAATATGTATTAATACTTTCCCCTTCTGGTGAACCGCAGCCGTCCCACAGTCTCTCCCAAGGTCTGTGTGAATATATCAGGTGTGCTAGCTGGAGGCGCTGGTTCAGCTTGTATCAGTCGTTGGTATCTTCCTTTCCTTCCTTGGTTGTATAACTCTAGGTGCAAAATAGTGGTGCTGAAATATCAGACAATACACCATACAAAGGTGAATATCTACTCACAGTGTATATTGCAGGTTACCGGCTCCTTCCCAATATGAAAAGACAATATCACAGATTCAGTAAAAAAGTTTGTCTTTATTTGGCTCAACGCGTTTCAACGGTCCCAGCCGTCTTTCTCAAGAGCAATAAAAGTGCTTTACACTTTGGTTTGTAAAGCACTTTTATTGCTCTTGAGAAAGACGGCTGGGACCGTTGAAACGTTTTTGCATTGAGCCAAATAAAGACAAACTTTTTTACTGAATCTGTGATATTGTCTTTTCATATTGGGAAGGAGCCGGTAACCTGCAATATACACTGTGAGTAGATATTCACCTTTGTATGGTGTATTGTCTGATATTTCAGCACCACTATTTTGCACCTAGAGTTATACAACCGAGGAAGGAAAGGAAGATACCAACGACTAATACAAGCTGAACCAGCGCCTCCAGCTAGCACACCTGATATTTTAGTTAACCATGCATTAACTGTTTACGTTTGTGGTTATACAAGTTTAGTAATTAATGACTATGTTGTCTTTACTGCCTAGCTGTAGTGAGTTCAGAGTTGGTAAATAGTCCAATTTACTTTAATATTAGTATTCATTAAAGGTTTATAGAATAATTATGTGCCCCAGATGATCATGTAGAGCTGGGGATTACAGAGTGGAAAAATATGGGATGATCATTGTAGATATGTATTCTATGGGAGGATGATAACTGGTTGCACAAGGGTAATATAGAGGTAGAACAAGGTCATGGTTAGAGTTAATATCGCTAGGATATTGTGCTGGTTAGGGTTAATTGTTGTGTTTTCAGGGTCATTTTCTATTAGGCTTAAATTGAGGAAGGTTAAGGTTAATTGCTGCTTGGAGGTAAAATGAATGGTGGTTAGAGCTAAATGTGACTAAAGCAGAGGCAGCTATAGCTAAAAGCAGGAATGTCTGAGTGTGTTGTTGATGTGGCATGTGTGCACCCATAGAGGTTGTGGGTATGGCTCAGCAAATGGCACACCAGCATGTTGTGGGCATGGCTTTGTGTAGAGGGGGCAGATTCATTTGGATGTGCAGTTTGCAAGAATTCTATAGGTGTGTCTGGGTGTGAATGTCTAGACAGGCTGTGGTTGTGGTTCAGCAAGTCCCTTAAAACAGAACACTGAGTTGCTGCATGCATAAAGCAGGCCATACCACCAATCAGTGACAATCCTGCAGGACAGCTGGGAGGTATGCAACACGTATTGCTTTACCTTTCTTCAATAAACACTCTGATATACTTATGTATGTAGTATTGTTACATTGTAGTAGCACTTATGCCTAAGAAGCACACCATAGGTCAATTCTATGATATCTTCTGTTAAAATGTTCTATCACCCTGTAAACAAAAAAATTAATAATAGAGGAAGAGGTTCTGCTTAAACGGACAGGAAAGTCAAAATTAAACTTGCATGATTCAGATAGAGCAGGTAATTTTAAGACACTTTTAAATCAACTTCTATTTTCAAATGTGCTTTGTTCTCTTGGTATCCCTTGTTGAAAAAGAATACGCACATACACTAGTGGGAGCTAGCAGCTGATTGGTGCTCACACACATCTGTCTCATGTTAGCAGATGACTGGATTTTCCCTAATATTTTTTTGGTAGTATAATTATTGTATTTATTTTGTGGTGTTTATACTTTTGTATGCTTGAGGACTCTATACTTTCAGTAGCATGCACAAGCATCACCTTACTATACCATCTCATATCAATCATAATGTATACCACACTGAGATAGGCCAGTGTTAAGTTGTGTTCATGGTAAAAAAAAAAAAAAAGAAGAAAATTGACACATACCAATCACTCCGCATTACTCTGACACCAGACACTGGATTGGACACCAAATGGAGTGGTTCCACTTACCATGAGACACAGAAGGCCCTCATAATCACTGAACAAATCATCAACCACTCACCACCCATCTTCTGTAGCACTTATCATCGACCATGGCACCCATTACCACTTTATCACCAATTTTACAGCAACCATAATCCACAAATGCAACCGGCACTATCTATTATCTTATCCATGAAAAATACACTAGTATAGCTAGAAATATCTCAGCTAAACAGATAGGTGAATTGAGCCTCAATGAATTTCAAACAAGGTCTTGTCTGAACAATGCTTTTTTGTGTTTTTAAAGCAAATTTGACAAGCTGATCAAGGTTAATAGAATATAAGACATTGTTAGGAGTTATAATAATAACTGGAATATTCATTAAAGTGAAGGTAAAGTTAGCCTTTCTTAAAGACAACCTACCATTTATCATTATCCCTTTCATGTAGTCGCTTAGTTATTTTTTCCTTTTCTGCCATAGTTCTAATAAAAATTATAGTTATAATTCACCACTGTTTTGATCCGACTCCTCCCAAGCCCTACTTCCTTATTGTGTATTGTGTTACATCTTCAGCGGTCCCACCCGCTCTCCAAGTGCTCTCAGATGCGCGCTCGCGATATTGGATTACAATGCGCATGTGCAAATCGCCAATGCCGCTTTTCAATGCGCATGCAATAATCCCCATTCCATATTTAATGCTAGGGGAATTCATAGCTCGCACAAATACGCATGCGCGAAATGGGAGCGCGTTTGGATTTCATTGAGAAGAAAAATGTAATAGTGCATGCGCAGCTGAAAGAAGGGTCGGATGGCGTGGAGCGACGGCCGCCTAACGGCCAGAATTTCAATTGGGTTTGAGAAAAACGTGATTGACAGGTAAAAAAAAACAAAAAAAAACGGGTTGAAATTGTGGATCATTTATGCATAGATTTATATGGCGATAACTTTATATCTACATAAAAATATTAAAATTGATGAATGAAAGTCATATTTATTTTACAAGCCAAATGCTATACTCTGTCGACATTAGGGTAAGTTTACCTTCACTTTAAATTAATAATTATATCATCTGAGACTTCTTAGATAAATTTCTAATATAAAATTATTATTTCACTCCATTTGCCTGCAATTGTTGTTTCTAATGTGTTTATTTGTTTGTTAGGTTATGTATGCTCAATGATGTATTGTTACATATTTATATTCTCCAGTAGGTTAAAGACATAGTAAAGTCAAATTTAAACCTGCAAGATTCAAACAGAACATGCAATTTTAAACAACTTTTCACTTTACTTCTATTATCAATTTTACTTTGTTCTCTTGCTTTATGTTATTGAAAAACATACCTAGTTAGGCTCGCATTTCTGGGAGCTAGCTGATGATTGGTGGCTGCACATATATGCATTGTCTTCAACAAAGGATACACAATCACCAACAGGAGAGGAGCACTTGACCATAGGTAAAACGACAACAAAGGATACCAAAAGAATAAAGCTAATTTTATATTATTAATAAATTGAAAAGTTGTATAAAGGGATATGAAATCTATTTTGTTTTCTTTTATGATTTAGAAAGAGCATGCAATTTTAAACAATGTTCTTATTTACTTCTATTATCTAATTTGCTTCATTCTCTTGATATCCTTTGTTGAAAATCATATCTAAATAGGCTCAGTAGCTGCTGAATGATGGCTGCACATAGATGTCTTTGTGTGATTGGCTCACCCCCATGTGCTTTTCTATTTCTTCAACAAAGGCTATCTAAAGAATAAACCAAATGATATAATAGAAGCAAATTAAAATGTTCTTTAAAATGTTATTCTCTATCTGAATAATGAAAGAAAATGTGGGGTTTCATGTCCCTTTAAAATAGCATGTTCTTTCTAAATCCTGAAAAGTTGAATTTTGAAGTTATTGTCACGTTAAAGATATTTTAGTTTAATCAAAATAAAAAATATATGGTAGTCTCTAATGATTTCAGAACACGAAAAACAACTTGAAACACAGAAAAAATGCAAGACATAGCTGTAAAATTAAAAAATGCAGTCATAGACCATTATAAAAACATGTAAATTATAATTTATGCAATAATGCTACATTTTGTTTTATTTCATTTATTTTTTAACTTTAGTGAACCTTACAAAAACAGTTAAAAATAGACTGACATGTGGCAGCTGTTTTTCTCCAAACACTGATAACTGTATTCCTCGCTACCCAATGCAATGTGCTGGAGATGAAAGTCGCTGTGTTAAATATACTACAGCAGTTACTCAAGGTAAATATCACTAACATACCTTATATTTATAAAAAAGATAGAAGAAATATTGTCTTTTTAAATACATGTAGCTCACATTTTACAATTGTTCATTTTACACACTGAGGGCTAGATTATAAGTGCTGTGCTATTGTTAGTGCGGGACCAATAAGCAATATTACAACTGCGTTAACTTGTGTAATCATATATATTTACATTGTGGTCTATGGGAACATACACTGTGTGCAGAATTATTAGGCAAATGAGTATTTTGACCACATCATCCTCTTTATGCATGTTGTCTTACTCCAAGCTGTATAGGCTTGAAAGCCTACTACCAATTAAGCATATTAGGTGATGTGCATCTCTGTAATGAGAAGGGGTGTGGTCTAATGACATCAACACCCTATATCAGGTGTGCATAATTATTAGGCAACTTCCTTTCCTTTGGCAAAATAGGTCAAAAGAAGGACTTGACAGGCTCAGAAAAGTAAAAAATAGTGAGATATCTTGCAGAGGGATGCAGCACTCTTAAAATTGCAAAGCTTCTGAAGCGTGATCATCGAACAATCAAGCGTTTCATTCAAAATAGTCAACAGGGTCGCAAGAAGCGTGTGGAAAAACCAAGGCGCAAAATAACTGCCCATGAACTGAGAAAAGTCAAGCGTGCAGCTGCCAAGATGCCACTTGCCACCAGTTTGGCCATATTTCAGAGCTGCAACATCACTGGAGTGCCCAAAAGCACAAGGTGTGCAATACTCAGAGACATGGCCAAGGTAAGAAAGGCTGAAAGACGACCACCACTGAACAAGACACACAAGCTGAAACGTCAAGACTGGGCCAAGAAATATCTCAAGACTGATTTTTCTAAGGTTTTATGGACTGATGAAATGAGAGTGAGTCTTGATGGGCCAGATGGATGGGCCCGTGGCTGGATTGGTAAAGGGCAGAGAGCTCCAGTCCGACTCAGACGCCAGCAAGGTGGAGGTGGAGTACTGGTTTGGGCTGGTATCATCAAAGATGAGCTTGTGGGGCCTTTTCGGGTTGAGGATGGAGTCAAGCTCAACTCCCAGTCCTACTGCCAGTTTCTGGAAGACACCTTCTTCAAGCAGTGGTATAGGAAGAAGTCTGCATCCTTCAAGAAAAACATGATTTTCATGCAGGACAATGCTCCATCACACGCGTCCAAGTACTCCACAGCGTGGCTGGCAAGAAAGGGTATAAAAGAAGAAAATCTAATGACATGGCCTCCTTGTTCACCTGATCTGAACCCCATTGAGAACCTGTGGTCCATCATCAAATGTGAGATTTACAAGGAGGGAAAACAGTACACCTCTCTGAACAGTGTCTGGGAGGCTGTGGTTGCTGCTGCACGCAATGTTGATGGTGAACAGATCAAAACACTGACAGAATCCATGGATGGCAGGCTTTTGAGTGTCCTTGAAAAGAAAGGTGGCTATATTGGTCACTGATTTGTTTTTGTTTTGTTTTTGAATGTCAGAAATGTATATTTGTGAATGTTGAGATGTTATATTGGTTTCACTGGTAAAAATAAATAATTGAAATGGGTATATATTTGTTTTTTGTTAAGTTTCCTAATAATTATGCACAGTAATAGTCACCTGCACACACAGATATCCCCCTAAAATAGCTATAACTAAAAACAAACTAAAAACTACTTCCAAAACTATTCAGCTTTGATATTAATGAGTTTTTTGGGTTCATTGAGAACATGGTTGTTGTTCAATAATAAAATTAATCCTCAAAAATACAACTTGCCTAATAATTCTGCACTCCCTGTACAGTTCCCATAGACCACAATGTAAAGGCACTTTTCAGTGATTTTTTTCTAACACCTCACTCCCACTAAAATTAAAGTCTCAAAACTACCTAGTGCAGTATTTTTTTTTTTATTTAAAAAAATGGTACATTTTTTTATAACTACAATGCCCTCTATTTTAAGGGCATTTGAAGCACTTTTAGAAAATTAAACAGAGATCTAATCTCTGGTCAATTTTTGAAATTTATTGTGCATCAGGTTTCGCTCATGCACAAACAATTTACTTTCAACTTTAATACATGCGCTTACCCACCCGTGTTAAAAGTTTACTTATAGCTGTGCTTGCACTCAAGCGAACAAACGGCTAGATTACGAGTTTTGAAGATCCGACATCCATCCTCAACAAAGCCGGGAGAAGTCCTCAGCGAAGTGGCAAGAAGTCCTCAATGAAGCTGGGAGAAGTCTTCATCCAAGCCAAGAGAAGTGGTCCTCCAGACGGGCAAAAGTCTTCATCCAGACGGCATCTTCTATCTTCATCCATCCAGCGTGGAGCGGGTCCATCTTCAAGACATCCGACGTGGAGCATCCTCTTCTTTCCGACGACTAATGACGAATGAAGGTTCCTTTAAATGACGTCATCCAAGATGGCGTCCCTTAGGTTCCGATTCGCTGATAGAATTCTATCAGCCAATCAGAATTAAGGTTGAAAAAATCCTATTGGCTGATGCAATCAGCCAATAGAATTGAACTTCAATCCTATTGGCTGATCCAATCAGCCAATAGGATTGAGCTTGCATTCTATTGGCTGTTCCAATCAGCCAATAGAATGTGAGCTCAATCCTATTGGCTGATTGGATCAGCCAATGGAATTGAAGTTCAATCCAATAGGCTGATTGTATCAGCAAATAGGATTTTTTCAACCTTAATTCAGATTGGCTGATAGAATTTTATCAGCCAATAGGAATCTAAGAGAAGCCATCTTGAATGACATCATTTAAAGGAACCTTCATTCGTCGTTAGTCATCGGAAAGAAGAGGAAGCTCTGCGTCGGTTGTCTTGAAGATGGACCCGCTCCGTGCCGGATGGATAAAGATAGAAGATGCCATCTGGATGAAGACTTCTGCCCATCTGGAGGACCACTTCTCCCGGCTTGGATGAAGACTTCTCCAGGCTTTGTTGAGGACTTCTTGCCGCTTCAATGAGGACTTCTCCCGGCTTCGTTGAGGATGGATGTCGGATCTTCAAAACTGTAAGTTTAACTATTGGTAGTTTAGTTTAGGCTAGGGTTTTTTATTTTGGGGGGCTTTTTTTATTTTGATAGGGCTATTAGATTAGGTGTAATTAGTTTAAATATCTTGTAATTTGTTTTTTATTATCTGTAATTTAGTGTTTGTTTGTTTTTCGTAATTTAGCCAATTGTATTTAATTTATTTAATTGTATTTAATTTAGGTAATTTATTTAAGTGTACTGTAGTGTTAAGTGTTAGTGTAACTTAGGTTACGTTTTATTTTACAGGTAAATGTGTATTTATTTTAGCTAGGTAGTTAGTAAATAGTTAATAACTATTTAGTAACTATTGTACCTAGTTAAAATAAATACAAACTTGCCTGTAAAATAAAAATAAACCCTAAGCTAGCTATGATGTAACTATTAGTTATATTGTAGCTAGATTAGGGTTTATTTTACAGGTAAGTATTTAGTTTTAAATAGGAATAATTTAGTTAATGATAGTAATTTTATTTAGATTTATTTAAATTATATTTAAGTTAGGGGGTGTTAGGGTTAGACTTAGATTTAGGGGTTAAAACATTTAATATAGTGGCGGTGACGTTGGGGGCAGCAGATTAGGGGTTAATAAGTGTAGGTAGGTTGCGGCAACATTGGGGGCGGGAAATTAGGGGTTAATAAATATAATGTAGGTATTGGCGATGTTTGGGGGCAGCAGATTAGGGGTGAATATGTATAATGTTGGTGGCGGCGATATCCGTAGCGGCAGATTAGGGGTTAATAAATATAATGTAGGTGTCGGTGATGTCAGGGGAGGCAGATTAGGGGTTAATAAGTGTAAGATTAGGGGTGTTTAGACTCAGGGTTCATGTTAGGGTGTTAGGTGTAAACATAAAATGTGTTTCCCCATAAGAATCAATGGGGCTGCGTTACAGGGATAGGCAAGGTGTTCGTACACAGACACTGGTGTCCGTGACTAGCCCTTGCAGTGTCCCCCACAACCTTAGTATATGTTTTCTTTCTGATTAAATAATAGGAATAAAAAAAAATATGTAGTGTGAATAAAGTTAGTGGCTTGTCAAGAGAATGCTAGTGATATTGGGTGATAAGTTATGGAATAAATAAATCCTGAGTGAAATACTGGATGTGTATCTGCATCTGTATAATAACACCCAGCTCTATACAAAGACACTGTAGTGACACTGGCACATGGGTATAGCCAGACCAGAGGAGGGCTGTTTATAGAATCAGTGGTATCTGCATCAGTATAATAACAACAAGCACTATATAATGACACAGTAGTGACACTGGACATGGGTATAGCCAGAGGAGGGCTGATTATAGGATCAGTGGTATCTGCATCAGTATAATAACACCCAGCACTATATAATGACACAGTAGTGACACTGGCACATGGGTATAGCCAGATGAGGGCTGGTTATAGGATCAGTGGTATCTGCATCAGTATAATAACACCAAGCACTATACAAAGACACAGTAGTGACACTGGCTCACGGATATAGGCAGATGAGGGCTGGTTATAGGATCAGTGGTATCTGCATCAGTATAATAATACCAAGCACTATATAATGACACAGTAGTGACACTGGCGCATGGGTTTAGCCAGAGGAGGGCTGGTTATAGGATCAATGGTATCTGCATCAGTACAATAACATCCAGCACTATATAATGACACAATAGTGACACTGGCTCATGGATATAGCCAGATGAGGGCTGGTTATAGGATCAGTGGTATCTGCATCAGTATAATAACACCCAGCACTATACAAAGACACAGGGGTAACACTGGCTCATGGGTATAGTCAGAGGGGGGGGGGCTGGTTATAGGATCAGTGGTATCTGCATCAGTATAATAACACCCAGCACTATACAAAGACACAGTGGTGACACTGGCTCATGGGTATAGTCAGAGGGGGGGGGGGCTGGTTATAGGATCAGTGGTATCTGCATCAGTATAATAACACCCAGCACTATACAAAGACACAGTGGTGACACTGGCTCATGGGTATAGTCAGAGGGGGGGGGGGGGCTGGTTATAGGATCAGTGGTATCTGCATCAGTATAATAACACCCAGCACTATACAAAGACACAGTGGTGACACTGGCTCATGGGTATAGTCAGAGGGGGGGGGGGGGCTGGTTGTAGGATCAGTGGTATCTGCATCAGTATAATAACACCCAGCAGTATAAAATAATGTTTTTAATTTCAAATGTACCTTGGTGTCCTTCACTAAGGTCTGTACTTTGGAAAATGTCTGCCACAGCCTTTGTCTGAGCCTATCCCTGCTGCGTTACTGAGTTTTACGCTGCTTTTTGGCAGGTGTTAGACTTTTTCTCAGTCGGCTCTCCCCATTGATGTCTATGGGGAAATCGTGCACGAGCACGTACAACCAGTTCATCGCTGACTTAAGCAGCGCTGGTATTGGAGTGTGGTATGGAGCTCAATTTTGCTCTACGCTCACTTCTTGCCTTTTAACGCCGGGTTTATAAAAACCGGTGATACCAGCGCTGTAGGACAGTGAGCGGTGAGGAAAAACTGCACTTTAGCACCGCACAGCTCATAACGCAAGACTCGTAATCTACCCGTATGTTTGTTAGGTTTTTTGGGAACTATTTAAAGGGGAATGAGAAAACTTTTTCCTCCATGATTTAGATAAAGTGTATTAACCCCTTCACCCAAACAGACGTATATATACATCTTGCAGTACTTTGCCTATTGCACTGCAAAACGTATATATACGTCTTAGCTTCAGGAAGCTCCAGCGGTCTCAACATTTTGATTTAGAATACATGCAGGTAAAGCTCATGGCATTGCATACACACTCAAGATTGAGTATACATAACATTTGCATAGATAAAAATAGCTGTAGCTGAGTGGTCAGGGGGCATGATAATAGATCTTTGTTGTCCAGCCCGTTTAACTGGGAGTTCCAGTAGCATTGAGATAAACAGGTATTGTACAAACTAAAAAGCTAAAAAAAAACAAAAAAACTTTATATTGCTAAGTTTATTGTTTATACATTGATTTTAATTTGTAAGACTGTGTTAATGCAGCTAAGCATTTGCAGCTCTAGTGTGAACTGGTCCTTTAAATTACAGCTGAGAGCTGCAGTTTCTGAAGCTTCAGACATTTGCCACATATGAAACTGGAGTGCAATCGGTGCTTCGGTCCCATATGAGGGCAAATGCCTGGTCGTTACAGACTGATACTTTGTGTGTCACTATCTGTAACAATCGCTGCTGGTGTCCGCGGGAGGTGCAGGCGAGAGGCAGGTGAGGGGAAAGGCTCTACTCTACTGAAAGAAAAAAATAAAGGGACAGGGAGGGATGGGGCAGCTACACTGCAGAAAAGGGGATGTGGGGGCCCTAACTAATGATCGTGGGAGAGGTACTATGCTACAGAAAATAAAATTAAAAAATAAAAATAAGTTAAAAAAAATATTTACAAAAAAAACAAAAACAGTTTACAGGTGCTGGCAGCTAAAATGGCAGCAATTGTTAAGGCAGGGAAAGTTTAGAGAGCTGTTTGGGGGGGATCCTACACTACAGAAAATAATATATATAATGTATTTTTAAAAAAAGCCTTACATTTTCATACTGGAAGACTGTCTGCCAGTACCTAAGATGGGGGTGACTGGGGGGGGGGAGTGAGGAAGGGCAGAGAGCTGTTTGGGAGAGAGTAGGGGTAGGGAAGTGTCAGATTGGAGGGTATTCTCTACACTTAAACTACAATTAACCTTTTAAGCTACCTATTTAACCCCTCCACTGCCGGGAATAATAGAAGTGGCCTTGTAATTACCAAAAGGCCATATATGTCTGCTATTTCTGAACTAAGGGGATCCCAGAGAAACTTTTACAACCATTTGCACCATGATTGTGCAAGCAGTATGTAAATAATTTCAGTGAGAAACTCTATTGGCTAGATTACGAGTTGTGCGTTAGGCTTAAAAAGCAGTGTTGGCCGGTCCCAACGCTGCTTTTAACGCCCGCTGGAGTCTTGGAGATACAGGTGTATCACTCACTTTTTTGGCCAGACTTGGAAATACCGCAAATCCACTTAAATTGCGTATCCTCTTTTTTCAATGGGACTTGCATAGCGCCGCTATTACGAGTCTGACAAAAAGTGAGCGGTACACCCTCTTCTGTCAAGACTGGTACCGCATTTTAAAGTCAGTAGTTAAGAGTTTTACACTACAACGCCGTAGCATAAAACTCTTAACTAAAGTGCTAAAAAGTACACTAACACCCATAAACAACCTATTAACCCCTAAACCGAGGCCCTCCCACATCGCAAACACTAGAATAAAATTTTTAACCCCTAATCTGCCAATCCGGACATCGCCTCCACTATAATAACTATATTAACCCCTAAACCGCCGCACTCCTGCCTTACAAACATTAGTTAAATATTATTAACCCCTAATCTGCCGTCCCTAACATCGCCGACACCTACCTACATTTATTAAAACCTAATCTGCCGTTCCCAACGTCACCGCTACTATACTAAAGTTATTAACCCCTAAATCTAAGTCTAACCCTAACCCTAACCCCCGCTAACTTAAATATAATTTATATAAATCTAAATAAAATTACTATAATTAACTAAATTATTCCTATTTAAAACTAAATACTTACCTGTAAATCAAACCCTAAGCTAGTTGCAATATAACTAATAGTTACATTGTACTTAGCATAGGGTTTATTTTTATTTTACAGGCAAGTTTGTATTTATTTTAACTAGGTAGAATTGTTACTAAATAGCTATTAATTATTTAATAAACTACCTAGCTAAAATAAAGACAAATTGACCTGTAAAATAAAACCTAACCTAAATTACAATTACACCTAACACTACACTATAATTAAATTAATTCCCTAAATTAAATACAATTAAATAAAATTAACTAAAGTACAAAAACAAACAAACACAATAATAAACAAATTAGAAGATTTTTAAAATAATTACACCTAATGTAATCCCGCTAACAAAATAAAAAAAGCCCCCCCAAAATAAAAAAAAGCCCTACCCCACACTAAATTAGAAATAACCCTTAAAAGGCCTTTTGCGGGGCATTGCCCCAAAGTAAGCGGCTCTTTTACCTGTAAAAAAAATTACAAATCCCCCCAACATTAAAACCCACCACCCACACAACCAACCCTACTCTAAAACCCACACAATACCCCCTTAAAAAACCTAACACTAACCCCTTGAAGATCTTACCGGGAGAAGTCTTCACCCAACCAGGCCTAAGTCCTCAATGAATCAGGCAGAAGTGGTCCTCCAGACGGGCAGAAGTGGTCCTCCAGATGGGCAGAAGTCTTCATCCAGACGACATCTTCTATCTGCATCCATCCGGCGCGGAGCGGGTCCATCTTCAAGACATCCGACGCGTAGCATCCTCTTCTTTCCACAGTGACTGAAGAATGAAGGTTCCTTTAAGTAACGTTATCCAAGATGGCGTCCCTTAGATTCCGATTGGCTGATAGAATTCTATCAGCCAATCAGAATTAAGGTAGAAAAAATCCTATTGGCTGATGCAATCAGTTAATAGTATTGAACTTCAATCCTATTGGCAGATCCAATCAGCCAATAGGATTGAGCTGGCATTCTATTGGCTGTTCCAATCAGCCAATAGAATGCCAGCTCAATCCTATTGGCTGATTGCATCAGCCAATAGGATTTTTTCTACCTTAATTCCAATTGGCTGATATAATTCTATCAGACAATCGGAATTGAAGGGATGCCATCTTGGATGACGTCTCTTAAAGATACCTTCATTCTTCAGTCGCCGTGGAAAGAAGAGGATGCTCCGCGTTGGATGTCTTGAAGATGGACCTGCTCCGCACCGGATAGATGAAGATAGAAGATGCCGTATGGATGAAGACTTCTGCCCATCTGCAGGACCACTTCTGCCTGTCTGGAGGGCCACTTCTGCCGGATTCGTTGAGGACTTCGGCCCGGTTGGGTGAAGACTTCTCCCGGTAAGATGATCTTCAAGGGGTTAGTGTTAGGTTTTTTAAGGGGGTATTGGGTGGGTTTTAGAGTAGTTTTGGTTGTGTGGGTGGTGGGTTTTAATGTTGGGGGGATTTGTAATTTTTTTTACAGGTAAAAAAGCTGATTACTTTGGGGCAATGCCCCGCAAAAGGCACTTCTAAGGGCTATTTGTAATTTAGTGTAGGGTAGGGCTTTTTTTTTTAATTTGGGGGTGCTTTTTTATTTTGTTAGGGGGATTAGATTAGGTTTAATTAGTTTAAAAATCTTGTAATTTGTTTATTATTTTCTGTAATTTAGTGTTTGTTTTTGTACTTTAGCTAATTTAATTTAATTGTATTTAATTGTATTTAATTTAGGGAATTAATTTAATTATAGTGTAGTGTTAGGTTTAATTGTAACTTAGGTTAGGTTTTATTTTACAGGTAAATTTGTATTTATTTTAGCTAGGTAGTTTATTAAATAGTTAATAACTATTTAGTAACTATTCTACCTAGTTAAAATAAATACAAACTTGCCTGTAAAATAAAAATAAACCCTAAACTAGATACAATGTAATTATTAGTTATATTGTAGCTATCTTAGGGTTTATTTTATAGGTAAGTATTTAGTTTTAAATAAGAATAATTTAGTTAATTATAGTAATTTTATTTATATTTATTTAAATTATATTTAAGTTAGGTGGTGTTAAGGTTAGGGTTAGACTTAGGTTTAGGGGTTAATAAATTTAGAATAGTGGCGGCGACATTGGGGCGGCAGATTAGGGGTTAATAAATGTATTTAGGTGACGGCGATGTTAGGGACAGCAGATTAGGGGTTAATAATCTTTAACTAATGTTTGCGATGCGGGAGTGTGGCGGTTTAGGGGTTAATATGTTTATTATAGTGGCAGCGACGTTGGGGCGGCAGATTTGGTGTTAAGAAGTGTAGGTAGGTTGCGGTAACATTGGGGAAGACAGATTAGGGGTTAATAAATTTAATGTCGGTGTCGGCGATGTTGGAGCATCAGATTAGGGGTTCATAAGTATAATGTAGGTGGCGGCAGTGTCCAGAGCGGCAGAATAGGGGTTAATAATATAATGTAGGTTTCGGCGATGTCAGGGCGGCAGATTAGGGGTTAATAAGTGTAAGATTAAGGGTGTTTAGACTCGGGGTTCATGTTAGGGTGTTAGGTGTAGACATAAATTTTATTTCCCAATAGGAATCAATGGGGCTGCGTTAAGGAGCTTCATGCTGCTTTTTTGCAGGTGTTAGAATTTTTTTCAGCCGGCTCTCCCCATTGATTCCTATGGGGAAATCGTGCATGAGCACGTTACACCAGCTCACCGATAACGTAAGCAGCGCTGGTATTGGAGTGCGGTAATGAGCTAAATTTTGCTCAACGCTCACTTCTTGTCTGGGTTGTAAAAACCCATAATACCAGCGCTGTCTGTAAGTGAGCGGTGAGCATAAACTGCTCGTTAGCACCGCATAGCCTCTAACGCAAAAATCGTAATCTAGGTGTAAGTTTGTGAAAAAATTTGCAATGAAATATACAAAAATGGGCCTAGATCAATACCTTGGGTTTTCTACTTAAAAAAATAAATGATATATATATATATATATATATATATATACACACACACACACTGTATATATATAGTTTTGACAGTTAAATAAATAAAAAGGCTCTATTTCTGTTTAAATGGAGTTATAGCAAAAATGCTAAAAATTCTCGGGTATTTTGAACAGGTTTTTCTCTGAAAATTCCGGTAGTGAAGGGGTTAAAAAACAAATCCATTTTACTTCAGATATCAAATTTGTAGCAGCAGCTTTGTAAGAATGCTTTTAACAATGTTATACATTGTGCATACGCTGTTGCCTTTTAGTGCTCAACAGCATTGTAAAAAAAATATTATTATTATTTTAATCAAAGAATACCAAAAATAAACTGGATTTTTTTTTAAATTGTATGCTCTATCTGAATCATGAAATAAACATGTTGGCTTATGTCCCTTTAAGGCTTATAAGATCTTATTGTCCTCCCAGTTATCCTTGTGGAGCAGGTTTAGGGGTGTCATTCCATTATCGTTGCTTTTAAAAAGAATCAATTGTTTGCAATGCATCAGTTCTAGACTTTAAAAAAAACAACAAAGCAAATTCATAAGGTTTTGTCATTTCAAAATGGAGACTGCATTTAGTAATTATTAATTTAGACCTGAGTTATTTTATCAATATAGATCTGAAAGATGTCTGTCTTCATGAATGCATACTGCATCTTTAAAATTATATACACCCAGGTAATTTCAGATTCCTCAGGTTAACTACAGCAGTTATAGCTTCTAGCAGTTCTTATAAACTGATAATACCATTGAGGATCATAAGGACATTATTACTAGGCTTGTCATAATAGTATATAGAAACAGAGAAACCAGCACAATACTATACAGAGTCCCACAATGAGAAACTGCCAAAACTCACCAGCAATAGTAGAACAGAGAAAAATGTGGTCTCCAATAAAAGCAAAAAAGTCATTTTACTAGGTTACATGGGATAAGATCCAAAAAACCACAACGTTTTGGGGTAACACCCTTTAATCATGTGATGCATTGGTCATCAATTTTCATTACCTTTACAGCAGTAAACCTCTATTAACCCTTAATGGGATATTGGATTCCTTGAGCAATTTGTTAAATAATTGAATGATTCAACTATAAAATAAAATTCAAACTATCCTGCAGTGAAGTTAAATTGGACTTTTTGGATGTGACTGTCATTAAGGATGGTTTTGGTTTTAAAACTGATATTTTCAGAAAGGATACTGACAGCAACAATTTATTGCATTTTAATAGTGCTCACCATCCAGCCTTTATTAAATCATTACCACGCAGTCTGATACTATAAGAGTTAAAAGAATTGTTTCTGATAATCACTAGGAATGGGCAAATGTTTCACAACATTCGAAAAAAAACGAAACAAATTTTAACACATTCGTTCATTCTAATCGAATTTTCAATGTTTACATAACATTCTAACATTCGATTTTCGAATGTTCGGTTTCGAATTTTACGATTACATTCAAAAATATTCATTTAAAAAAAATTGATTTTATATTTGTAATAGTATTTCTAATGCTTTCTTTAAATGTAATATTCGAATTATGCAATATTCGAATTCTAAAAATTTGAATTTATATGTTTGTAATGGTATTTCTAATGCTTTCTTTAAATGTAATATTCAAAATGATATATTTGTATCTATTATGTATCAATTTACTAGATTCCCTCCCTACCACATGAACTATTGAACTTCTGAATAGTATTTGTTAAATAGAATGTTAAATTTGACATTTCGAATGTGGACATTCGATATAATTATAAACATTCGAATTCGAAAGTGACATTCGAAAACTGTAAATAGCATTCGATTATAGAGTTTTTAAGAATATTCGTTCTTATCAACATTCGGATTTATAATTCGAATTTCGGTAATAACATTCGTTCTAACATTCGAATTCGGAAATTTACACATTCGCCCATCCCTAATAATCACACTGTACACTCTAGATTAGAGGAAATGGGTAATACATTTTTAGAAAGGGGCTACCCTAGACAAATGACAGACAAAGTTATTGAGGGTGTGCGGCAAATTCAGAGAAAGATTTATTAAAATCCAATAATAAAAAAAAAAAAAGATACAAAGAGGATTTGTTTTGTCTGAGTTTTCCAAACAATATTCTACAATAGCTAAATCTATACAGAGACATTGGGGTATGCTGAGCAAATATAACCCTGATACTGAAGAATTTCAACAGCTACCTATGCCAGTATAAAAAATAAAATGAAAGTGTAAAGGTTAAACAAATGTGCAGCAGACATATAAAAAATTAATAAGAATAAAGTGCTACACTCATATATACAGTTTCTAATACAAATTATTCACATAAATATTATCAAATTGTTTTCATATGGGTTAGAAGGTATATGACAAAGTATTTAACTGGAAAGGGCGTTATTTAACTCTCCCACTTGTGCTCTAACTCCACTAAAAGTAATGTTTTTGCACACAAAAAAAAGCCGGACTTTGAATAGTTGAATCTCGTTAATGTATTGCCCCATAGAAGTCAATGGAAGTGGAAAAAACCTAACACACCCTACTGGAGTGCAAATCCGATTGAATATTCTCAAGTGCGCTAATCCGACATAAAAATATGAATGTTTCACATTCATAAATACATATTTTTTATATATCTGGTGGCATTTTGGTGATATATATACTGTATATATATATATATATATATATATATATATATATATATACTGTACACACACATACATATATACAGTATGTATAAGCCCCAAAAAAAAGATCAAACTTTGGACTTTACCCGGGTGATCCTAGGATTACCCAAAATATTTTGGATAAAGCTAATCAAATTATTACTTGTGCTTTACCTGGGTAATGAATAAAAATGTTTCATGTTGTTGTTGTAAAAATGTTTAATTTCCTGTTGTTGTAACAAAACATGGTACAAAACATATGAAAAATCCACATAAGAAATATAAAAATGTTTAATTTCCTGTTGTAAAAAAAACATTGTAAGAAACATAAATGTTTGTGTAATCCAAAATAAAAATGTTTCATTTACTGTTGGTGTGTTTTCCTAGCAATTAATGATTTTATTAGCTATATCCAGAAGAATTTGGGTAATTCTAGGATTTCCCGGGTAAAGTCCAAAGTATGATCTTATTTTGGGCTTTACCCACAGCCACTGGGTAATCCTAGGATTACCCATTTTCTGACTTTAACCGTAACATGTGAAAAAGAAAGTACACCCTCATTGAATTCTATGAGGCCTACTTATCAAGCCGTCAACTTTCTTGCATTCAACGGCACCAATACGCTCACCTGACATCGCCTAACATCGCAATTGCGTACCTGAATATGCTCTACTTATTTATAAAAAAAAGCTGTCAAAAAGCGTTTTTTTAATTTGTGTAACTTAGTTGTTAGTTTTTTGTTACTTTGTAATTTTTAATAGTAGATTTAAATAACTTGAGTAGGGTTAGGTTTTTAAATATATAATATAGTTAATTTAATTTGTAGTTGAGTGTAATTTTAGTATAACAGTTAGGGTAGATTAATTATTAGTTTAATATAGTTTATTGTAATTTTAGTATAATAGGGTAGATTAATTATTAGTTTTATATAGCTTAATGTAATTTTAGTATAACAGGGTAGATTAATTATTAGTTTAATATAGTTTAATGTAATTTTAGTATAACAGTTAGGGTAAATGAATTAGTAGTTTAATATAGTTTAATTTAAATCTAAAGGTATGTTTAAATTTTTTTAAGATAGTGATGATGTAATTTTAATGTACAGTTAGCGGGTTGTTAGGTTTAGGGGTTAATAGGTTAATTTAGTTTATGGCGATGTGGGGGACTGACGGTTTAGGGGTTAATAGGTTTAGTAAGTGGTAGTGATGTGGGAGGCCAGGGGTTTATGGGTTAATACCTTTATTTAGTTGCGGTGGGCTCTGGGAGTGGCGGGATAGGGGTTAATACATTATATTTAGGTGGCGGCGATGTCGGGAGGGCAGATTAGGGGTGTTTAGACTCGGGGCTTATGTTAGGGTGTTAGGTGTAAACGTAACTTTTATTCTACCATAGAAATCAATGGGATATCGGGCAGTAGCGAACATAAGCTTTCACTGCTTTCAGACTCCCATTGATTCCTATGACATCCGTGGCCTCCAGGGCGGTGGATTGACAAGCAGGTACGCTGGGCCAGAATAGTGGCGAGCGTACCTGTTAGCAGTTTGATAACTGGCAAAAGTTGTCAGATAGTGCCGAATTTGTATTTGGAACATCTGTAATGACATAAGCATCGATCTGTGTCAGACTGAGACCGGCGGATCCTATGTTACGTCATAGATTTCAACTTTTGCCAGTCTGTAGGCTTTGATAAATAAGGCGAATCAGGCTTGCCACAATTACACTGCGGAATTCCAGCGTATTTGCGGTTGACGGCTTGATAAATAGGCATCTATCAGGACTTAATAACAATCATCTGTTCTTTATCAGGTTTTAAAATTAGGTAAATACAAACTCAGATGAACATAACACATGACAAATTACACTGTGCCATGATTTATTTAACAATAAAGCCAAAATGGGGAAGCCATGTGTGAAAAACTAAGTTATCCTGTACAGCTTCCATACAAATTAAAAGACTAAGTAGCAGTTAGGTACTGCTAATAAAAGCTCTTGATTAATTAAATATCAGCAAATGTGACCACCTCTATAAAAGCCGAAATATTAGCAGTTTGCTGGCCTGGGTCATTCAGGTGTGTTTTAACACAATGTTAAGGAGGAAAGACATCAGCAATGATCTTAGAGAAGCAAATGTTGCTGCCCATCAATCTGGGAAGGGTTATAAGGCCATTTCCAAACAATTTCAAGTCCATAATTCAACATCATTCTAAAGATAATTCACAAGTGGAAAACATTCAAGACCGTTGCCAATTTTCCTAGGAGTGTACCCACCAGCAAATTCACCCCAAGATCAGACTATGCAATGCTCAGAGGAATAGCAAAAAACAACAAGATTTACATTTCTGACTGTATAGACCTCAGTTAGCATGTTAAGGGCTAGATTACAAGTGGAGCGCTAAATATCGCTGTGTTATACCAGTGTGCGCTAAGATGTGCTGGTATTGCAAGTTAACAGCAAACTTTGCGTTCATATTGCTGGAAAGCATTGCACTCACAAGAGTGCTCATCCATAGGCTCTAATGGGAGCCTCGTTATAATGCTTTCAGAGAAGGCACCTAACCTAAGCGCAGCACAGAGGGTAAGTAGCACAGTGATTGCAGCATTTGTAAATATATATGTATATGCTGATATACATATATATTTATGTGTTAATATGTGAATATACACATATTAACAAAAATATATATATGTATATAAGCAGGGGAGGACTGGTTAGGCGGGCAAATAGGACCTCGACCGAGGGCCCAGCATGTTAGGGGGCCCACAAATAGTATCTCCATGGCTCCATGTGCTGCTTAAGCTGTGGCTGACAGCTTCCCTATCAGTAACTAAGCAGTTAAGTGTGGGTTTTGTGGGGGTCTTTTGTCTGGACTTTGTTGCATGGGGGGCAATAGAGTGTGGGGGGCCCTGTTTGGGGTCTGTTGCTGTGAGGGCCATAGAGTGTGGGGTCTGTCCCTGGAGGTTGGGGGCCATGTCTCTGTCCCTTGACATTGGGGGTCCTGGCCCTGGAGGTTGGGGGCCTGGTGGGGGGCAGGGAGTCTACATGTCCAGTTGCATAAATTTGAATACATTTAGGTCAGTGTGAGACAGTGGGGGCCCTTCCCTAATTTTTGCCTGGGGCCCTGATTGGTGTCAGTCTGCCCCTGTATATAAGCATATACATACAGTATATATTTATTGGGAACACACAGTTCTAACACCCCACTACGGCCAACTTTAGCCACAAAATACTGCCTTGCAATGGCTGGTTAATTATTGTGTGCCCGCAAATGGGCAATTTGCCTGTTTGCGGGTGTGCGATAATTTAGAGCTCCACTTGTAATCTGGCCCTAAATGTTAAAGTTAATAAAAGTACAATTAGAAAAAGACTGAACAAGTCTAGTTTGTATGGAAGGGTTGCCAGGAAAAAGACTCTTCTCTATAAAAAGAACATGGCAGCAAGGCTTAGGTTTGCAAAGTTGCATCTGAACAAACCACAAGACTTCTGGAATAATGCCCTTTGGACAGATAAGACCAAAGTTCAGATGTTTGGCCTTAATGCATAGTGTCACATTTAGCGAAAACCAAACACAGCATATCAGCACAAACACCTCATACATACTCCAACTGTCAAGCACAGTGGTGTAGGGGTGATAATTTGGGCTTGTTTTGCAGCCACAGGACCTGGGCACCTAACAGTCATTGAGTTGACCATGAACTCCTTTGTATACCAAATTATTCTAGAGTCAAATGTGAGGCCATCTGACAGCTAAAGCTTGGCTGAAACTGGGTCATGCAACAAGACAATGATCCCAAGCACACAGCAAATCGACAACAGAATGGCTGAAAAAGAAAAGAATCAAGGTGTTGTAATGGCCCCGTCAAAGTCCAGACCTTAACCCGACTGAAATGATTTGGCAGGACCTTAAGAGAGCTGTGCAGAAACGAATACCCACAAACCTCAATTAACTGAAGCAACATTGTAAAGAAGAGTGGGTCAAAATTCCTCCACAACAATGTGAGAGACTGAAAGTCCTACAGAAAACCTTGTTATTGCTGCTAAAGGTGGTTCTACAAGCTATTGAATCATAAGGTGTACTTTATTTTTCACAGATGGCTTCTCCATTTTGGCCTTATTTTTGTTAAATAAATCATCATGGTGTAATATGCCATGTGTTGTTGTTCATCTAGGGTTGTATTTACCTAATTTTAAGACCTGCTAATGACTAGATAATTGTTATGTCCTTATACGTAAAACTATGGAATTTAAAGAGAGTGTAATTTCTTTTTCACATGTTTCTGATTATATATAGGTATAAATATATACAGATATCTATAGGAATCTCTATTTATAAATACTTAGATCATATTCTACTATGTGCAGAACATTGGAATGGGAAATATTTACATTAAATACACAATATAACACTTAAATATTAAACATGAATATTGCATAAATATTATTTTTCATGTTTTTATCTACTTAGAGGGACAGTCTAGTCAAAATTAAACTTTCATGATTCAGATAGGGCTTGCAATTTTAAACAACTTTCCAATTTACTTTTATCATCAAATTTGCTGTGTTTTTATCATATTCTTTGTTAAAAGCTAAACCTAGGAAGGCTCATAAACTGAGTTATTGAAGCCACCTCTTAATAAGTGCATTTTGAATGTTCTTCTTATTTAGGCACTGCTAGTTCATGTGTGTTATATAGATACCATTGTGCTCACTCCTGATGAGTTATTTATGAGTCAGCACTGATTGGCTAAAATGCTAGTCAGTCAAAAGAACCTAGATAGGGGTCAGTCTGCAAAGGCTTAGATACAAGAAAATCACAGAGGTAATAGGTATTAATATAACAGTGTTGGTTATGCAAAACTAGGAAATGGGTAATAAAGGGATTAATTCTATTTTTAAACAATACACAATTTCAAGTAGACTGTCCATTTAAATGCAAAGGGCTCCAATATATATAATATATATGTGTGTGTGTGTGTGTTTACATATGTATTTATTTGTTTATATGCGTATATATGTTTGTATGTATACATAAATACATAAACACATTTAGACATGAATATGCAGCTATCTCTGTGTTAAAGCCCTTTGCTTGCTTTTTTTTTCTAACAAAATGTATTTTTTATGTGTTTTGTGCAACTTTTTTGTTTTGTGAGTTAACCTGGAGCTCTGAGGACGTGGTATTCAGTCTAGCATAAATTGCAATTTTATTTTTTGCTTTAAAATGTCTTGAGCTCAGGGCGGAGCTAACACCCAACATGATCAGACGTACCTACACAGAGCTCCGGCTATAAGTGATAGATTTTCAATATTATAAACTAAAATAGTTATCTTCCTTGGCTCCATTTATCATACTAAGATACCTGCATAAGAGTAACTCATTAAATTTAAGGATAAGCGGCTTGTAGCAAACAGACGGCATGTAAGTGAAGGAGAAGACTACCCCATACAACGGGAGAACCTATTAGACCATCACGGCTGAACAAAAAAATATGTGAGAGAAGATTGCTATACATCTATGATCAAAGCAGACCAGACAATGTGGAGTCTCTACGGAACTTTGGGGGCTGCCATTTCTACAATTGATATTGCGTTCAGCCATTGTACCTATTCTACAGGGCTAAACATACACAGAAGTGGCCATCTTCCCACCCACGTGGCAATTGGATGTTGTCATTGTGGAACCCTGTCAAGGCAAATTAAGTATGAAACAGACCGAGATGGTTGAAGATGAATGGTTGTCTGCGATATTACACACTTTAAATGATTGCCTCACCAGACTTGAAAGGAGGCTCATTGAGGTATGTGAGACTATGTTGGGGGATGCAAAGTTCTCAGACTGCGCCACAGGACCTCAGACTACAGCAGACCTCAGTACACCAGCTGGTGGGGCAGCGGGGAATAGCTATATTATGAGAGTTAAATTGGTCCCTCTGCACAACAGGATGGCCGCGATCGCCCCGACTCTAGTGCCACCCAGATTGAACCACGGCATCTCCTTATACCCAGAGCCTTCTCCTCCAAAGCATTGTCTTTCCTCCATGATCAGGCTAATAAGGGTCACAGTGGCTGGTGAAAGGTCTGTTAATCTGAAAGCCTATTACCGATACAATAAATATCGTTGCAACATTGACATTTACGCATTTGTGGATGTAGCAGTGTGGCGTTTAAAGAAGAATCCTATTGTTTTTGAAACATGCTGGAAAGTCGTCACAGAAACTGTTCCAAAAGCCGGCATAGGCTAAATCTAATAAACAGGGCTGGAGACCATACTATGTTGATATAGGACCATCTGATTGTTTGGCTTTTTTTTTTTAAATTTAGTTCTATTGCCATTTACATATTTACTGCTGTGTGCTCAGTGTGTATTTTATGATAAGAGTGTTATACTAGAAAGGCAGCATGCTGCTAGACAAATTTGTGAGAGATAGGCTATAAAGCCATACACAGAGATTTATTCTGAATGTACTTTAGGTACTAGTTCATATATATGATTGTTTGTCTTTTTTTATTTTTTTTATTTAGCTCTATTGCTATGTACATATTTTATGCTTTGTGCTCAGTATGTATTTTATGTTAAGAATGCTATATTAGACAGGCAGCATGCTAATAGACAAATTTGGGAGAGATAGCATATTACGCCCTACTAAGAGACTTATTTGGTTAATGCAAATGTGCTTTTAGTATTAGTTATTCTGCGTGTTCAGCGTATATGTTTTGTCAAGAGTGCTATTATATACACTGTGTTTTGTTCTTTTTTAGCTGATGGAATGCCTTTAGTTATATAATGTACATACTAGATGTTCTGGTTTGTTTTTAAGCCGGCACATTTTGGGTTTTCTCTACTAGATTGAAGTCCAGCTTAGGCAGGACTAAACACCTCCAACCCTTTCTATTAGACCTTTAATACATAATAGGCACTTATTAGCCAACATTAAGTACAAACTGCTGGTTTATGTATATGGATACCAGTTTTGGAGTTACTGTATAATAAGAACTAGGTCTGAGACATTGTAAACGGCTCTCATTCCCTCTGCTGGGCTGCCTGCGGCCGAGGCAGCCTAGCTAGCACACCATGTCTGTATTGATAAAGCCATATTTAGAGGTATTATATGAAGCTGCAATACAGTTTCATAGACCACCTATATTAAGGTGAATAATAGCATTATAGTGATAATTATGTCTCTCTAAGTTGCATTATATGTATCTATTGTCCCAATTGAGGTGCCTATACTATCCACTCTATGCTTTCCTATAAAGGTAACTCAGCGTTCAATATATATACTCAACTGGTTCCTTTAGTGTGCTTGGCGGCTATAGCTATAGTCCATTTTTGTTCATATGGATAGAGCTAAAGCAGTTTCATTATAATACCTAATTTACCTTCAAGCTGATTTGTCTTGAGAGAGTTATTTTCACACCTTATTTGATTAGCCCTAGCAGACTGACATTCGTGATCCTCATATATATTGTCCTGCCCTCCCCCTAGACTTTTTGACCTACCATCATAAGCCTTTCTCTAATTGGTTCACAGACTGGCTACATCTATTTCTAAATCCCTCAGTTCTTAGGTGACCTCATATAAGTCCTTATAAACAATACTCTAACATTTTAGGGTAGGTTAATTTATGATATGTTATGATAAGGTATGCAAGTTCTATTATGTATAAGTTATATAGTATCATACGCCTGGAACTTAATTTTGAGTTTAACATATAATCCACACTCACACCATAAAATAATCTGACAGATCTAGATCTTGCAAGTAGGGCATTTATAATAGGAAACTAGTTTGTTATTTCCCTATATTAGTTCTATGTAGACTCTGTTTATTCCCTGACCGTAGTAATTAACCCTACACCTTGAGGGAAACAGATTAATATGTAGTTTAGATTTCCACTACATTTATATGAATGATCTCTGTTACTCTTTATTATAACTCTTACATCCCTATATACCAAGGCTCCAGAGGATTTTAGGATACGTTCCTATAATTGCGAATTTGACGTCTATAATCGAGGTTCACGGATTACAGGTGTATATATTTCCTATTTAGGTGTTAATTCAGTTTAAAATGTCAGCTTTATAGTACTAATTAACCAAGCTAGTAAGTAATATACCATATTATTTTCACTATTCAAAGCATATCAATTTCCCAGTGTCATTTGTGCTCCCCCCCCCCCCCATACTCCCTTCGGCTTATTGGATAAGCATCAGAAAATACATCTTATGGAAATCCTATCTTATTGTTTCTCTATCCCCCGTAAATTCCTTCCTTGACTAAGGCACTACTTTGAGGGCCCGTAGGGGACCCTAGCTTATTACAGGAGGGTGAAGATCTGTGAATAGTTTCATTAAGAGTCAAAGGGGATACTTGATCATATATGAAAAATAGATATATACGAGGTTTACCGTATATATTAGATATTAATTATGTACAGGTGTTATTAGCTGTCTCTGTGTTTCGCTGAGACTTTAATTAAGGTCAAACTTCTAATATATGTTATGTTGTACATTTAATGTATCAGTGAAACTTGTATAATATTGCCGGCATTGATATGTAGGTTATTTAACCCTGTTGTTCTTGTTTAGTGCATAACCTCAATAAAAAACAATTTAAAAAATAAAAAAAAAATGTCTTGAGCTCACAAGCGCTTTTCCTTTTGTTACTCATTTATATTGTAATCTACATGGCGGAGAAAAAAACCCCATTTAATCAGCATAATTAATCCTGAATTCTGCAATGTGTGGGGTTTCATCATAATCTTGTCAGATTTCAGAGTAAAATTTGAAATGAGGAGGAAAATAAAGTGACACTGGTTTAATATGCCAGATGCTCACTCCCTTGCAAGGGCCAGGACAAGCATCATGAATGGATGCTTAAAGTAGCCTCACAAGAAAGCAAAGTGTAAACTCTACACTGATCATGGTGATTGGCTTTTTTTTTTTTTTTTTACTTACAGATGAAGGTAAACATAGGAACTGAAGGATAACTGCTCATGGAGTGCTTACTCTGATGAGCTCAAGACATTTTAAGGTAAAAATATCTTCCTTTTTTGCATAGAGATGTTCAAGATGCTTATTCTGGTACTTGCAAGGGGTGTGAATCTGGCATATGCAAGCGCTGGCAGTTTATTTCCCTCATGAATTTTAGGAATTTTACGATTATAGTGAAGTCCCACAAGATGGCAGAACTCAGCACTAATGATAGTGATTGGCTGTTACTGTTTTCATGTAGATAACAATAACAAGAGTAGCTGAGGGATAACAGCTCACAGAGCGCTTACTCTGGTGAGCTGAAGGAATTGTCAGGTAAAATATCTTCCTTTTTTGCATAGAGTTCATGTGACATTTTCTACTCATCTTTTTACAGATATATTGACATCAATAACAATCTAGTTTGTCTTTTTACATTTTTTGTGAGCAATAAATATCTTTTTTTTGCTATGCAGGGGCTAAAATTACCTATGAGACCTTGTATGGATGCACCAATGAAAACATATGTACAGCTGGTAACAGATATGGAAAGTATAGTGATACCACAATCATGGAAGCAATAATCACATGTGTGGACCCTCCTACTAGCAGTAGCAGTAGCATACACCAAATACAGCAAACAGCATATAGTGTCCTTATAATGTTACTGCAGAATGGCATTTTTTCCTTTTGGGTTGTTTGTTCTCAAAATAACAACTTGAAAACACTAAAACACATGTTAATTTAGAAATCTATATATATATTCTAATTATATATTTTAAATGGTTTAATGAAATAAAATCATGGCTAATTATTTATCTACTATATGGGATTTCTGTGTGCCCTTAAAGGAACATGCAACTCAAAACGTTTCTTTTATGATTTAGATAGAGCATACAAATTTAAACAAGTTTCCAGTTTACTTCTATTATCAAATCTCCTGTTGAAAAGCAGGTAGGTAGTCTCAGGAGCATGCACATGCATTGGAGCATTATAATGCAACAATATGCTTAACAATATTTTACATTTATTATACATTTACAGGAACGCTACATGGGAGAAGTGTTTGCTGCACACTGCCTGGCTATATGCTCTTCAGCAAATAATAACATGAGAACAAATCAAAATTGATTTTTAGAAGTAAACTGAAACTTTTTTTTATTGTATGCTTTGTCTGAATCATGATATCAAGAAAAATGGGTTTCATGTCCTTTAAATGCTTTTTTTATGTGTAATTTAAATTTGCTAAGATCATGTGATCCCCCCCCCCCTCATTGGTAGTTGTATTTTCCAGTGATTTAAAAAAAAAAATAATAATCTTTGAGTGTGAATGCCAATTGCTTATGAATATGTAATGTCATTGTTATATATCTCAAAGAATATTATCTGTGTTAATATTTTTATTGCATTTAGTAAACAATGTGTTGATAAATAATTAAAGCAATGGATTATACAATTTTATGTTTCTTATTGTAACAACTTTTAAAGAAAGGCAATTACATTTTAAAGAAAAGGGTTGTATTATTTACAAACATATTGATGCTCTAATATATTTTTACAGCTGTAAGGTGGTAGCTGGAATTGCAATTGAATATTAAATAAAAATTAGCTTTGTGTGAGCTGTTTTACAGATGTCAGGTTTAAATGTACTTTTTATACTTTTTTAGATAAACATTCTTGGTCATTTAAAACTGTATCTAAAATGTGTCACATTAATATCATTTATATTTTTTAAAAACATGCTTTGCAATGCATGTTATAAATAAATTGTTTTTTATTATCATTATTGTAATATTATTATTATCACCCGCACCAATGGCAAACATTATTTAAAAGTCCGCACAGGATTATCTGTGCTATGCGGTTCCAGAATGGTACTTCTACTATGTGCTTAACTCCTTTTGAGGGGGTTTAACACATAGCATTAAAGGGTTGCTAGTGTTAAAATGACATTCTCTAATGAATACATCAGTGTAGTGTCATGACTGGTGTAACATTACCAGCAGTGTCTTGTTAAGGAGCTGTGTTGCAGCTCCTGGCTGAGACTTTAGTTATGTGTTTAACAATTTTTCACATAATTAGCAAAGGCAAATAAGGCTCATTAAATACCTGTCTTACAAAAAAAAAAAAAACTTGTTGCTGGTATGTGAAATAATGTATTAAAATATATCTGTCTATATCTGAAATAAATATCCCGTAAAGGCTGTATATTTGTTAGATGTTAGTGTTTCTAAAGGTAGTATGAGATTAATAACTGATGTATTTTCAGAATCTGTTGTTTCTAATAATTTGTTACAGGAAGCTTAACCTTTTATTCAACTAATACGAATGAAGAGAATTAAGATTGATCCATTTAAATAAATATAAAATATCAATGACATGGGAATCCATATTTTAAAAGGGGTTAAAAAAAAGATAATGAGACACAATTAAGGGCAAGATTATAATTGTAGCGCAAAATTGCACTTTGGTTAGCGCAATATTTGCACTCAATTCATAATACCAGCACACGCAATTGTTAGGTGCAATGCAAACTCGACCTCGCATTCACATTGCGCAGAAGCATTGTGCTCACGAGAACGCACTTTCATAGGCTCCAATGGGAGCCTCATTCTCATGCCCCTGCACTAGTGAGAACTAGTGCAGTGAAGGGCGTAAGTTACGCAACAATGGGCAGCAGTTTGTAAATTTATATGTATATTATATGTTTGTGTTAATATATGTATATACACATAAATGTATATGTATATAAGCATATACATATATATTTACTGGGAACACACAGTTCACATAGACCGCAATGTAATGGCACAGCCGACAACTTTAGCCCCAAAAAACTGCTTAGTGCTACATTAAAAAAAAAAAAAAACTAACACTAAATTTTGGGGGACAATTGGGGAACATTTAGAAAATGAACTTACCTCTGGTTAATTTTCAGAGTGCTAATTGCTTTTAATGGCTGGTTATTTATAGTGCTCCTGCAGAAGGGAAAATTCCCCACCTTTCTGGGCGTGCGAAAAATTAGCACTCCACTTGTAATCTAGCCCTAAATATGATTATTGCATAAATGTGATTTTGCATGTTTTCATCTACTTAACCACAAAGACCTTTCAATGCACTTATATTTCTATGTATACATATGTATTTATGTGTTTATATGTGTACAGTATATATGTCTGTAAATGCATATATACAAATATAAATACATAAATACATCTGAACACACATATAAATATATATACGTATATACATGCATATAAATATTTAGACATGTACATGTATGTATCTCTATGTTAAAGCCCTTTCCATGCCTTTTTTTTCTAACACCTGAGACCTCATATCTTTGAGCCCTTAACTTTTTTGTGCAAACGTTTTATTTTAATATTTTTTTATAAGATGTTTTTTTTTAGACTTGTTTGTTTTGCGAAACAGTTAACCAGAGCTAATCGATCACATTTACTTTCTACTTGTAATACAAGCAAAAAACCTGACGCACACAAACACCCGCGATAAGCCCCTTTTCACTTGCGCATAACTGTTAGCGTTATCTATATTGGATAATTAGCATTAGTAAAAAGATAATCATCAGATAGGGTATATATTTTATGATAAACCAATTATGTCACATTTTCATTCAAAGAACCTTATGCAGATATGTGTTCTGGTAATCCTCGCACAACGTGTGTCGCAGCATTTTTTATTTAAAGTATGGGGATTGGGGACTTGAGTGGAATCATATTTATGTCTGTGAAGGGGGTTATCCAGAAGTGTTTTTTATATTGCCAATCACACTGAAATAATGTTGATGTGATAAAATAAAAATCATCTATTATACTTCACTGCAGTGTTTACTTTAAACATATTCTCATGTACACTGCAGAGGAGCTGGGGATATAGATCTAGAGGACCTGCAATAAATGAAAGCAACAAACATTTTAAGACACTTAGGGTCAGATTACGAGTGTAGCGCAAATGTTTGCACCCGAGCTATATTGGTTCTTTCGTAGGTGTTTGTAATACCAGCAGTGAGCCTGATGAGTATGAAGTAGAAGTAAATGCGATTGCATGAAATAGAAAATCTTCTGCTAAGTGAAGAACATTGGAATATGAAACATTCATATTTTCATGTTGGGTTAGCGCACATGAGACTCTGTGATCAGGCTTTCGTGAGAGTTGGGTGTTGAGGTTTTTTTTTCCATTGATTTTTATGGGGGAATACGTGAACACGCACGCAGTATTCCAACTTTGGCTTTTTGCGCTTGTCAGTTTACTTACAACTCATAATATGAGCACAACTCGACACATGCAAAAAGCCAAATTTGTAGCAAAATTAACGCTCAAGTGGGAGTGTTAATTAGAGCTCCACTTGTAGTCTGGCCCTTAATTCGTAGATTTGCAGTATTGCTATGCTCTAATAGACTTCACAGTAAAGTCCTGTTGCAACCTTTATAAATGCCTTAATAAACCTCATTATTTGAAAATTCCCTGAATTCATGTAAAATGATCAAACTGCATGTAATATAGGTGCAAACTCAGCGACAATTTATGAAACATAAATCGTGTGCCTCATACGTTAACACTGAATTTAGATTATACAGATATTGTTTTCCTTATATTAAGAGGGTTATACTTAAAGACCCTACACAATAATAAACTCTCAATACAACTGTCGTTATAACATACCCTATCTGTCCAGGGCACCACAAATAACTATCTACCTCCTAGAACCTTTATCAATGTAACCAACCTGATAACAATACTCTGTCACCCCTCAAGGGGGCGCTAATATACACAAAATATATATAGTGCTAGATCACTCCTATAATGTCAACAGATTACAAAATACAACAAAAATATAGTGTATATATAGTGTGATAAAATATACAAAATGATATAATTTATCAGTCCATAGGTGAATCAATCACTGAAAAAAGTGTTTTGCTTCCAATGGTCTACAAATATGTGATCTTGATCCACAAATGATTTTGAAGAAACAGCACACCTTTGCTTTTTCAGTGGGGCACGGAACAAAACGGACTTGCCAGGTCCAAATCAATCCAGATTCAAAGAGTATTCCAGCCACCAAGTTTTCTTAAAAGACCTTTATTTCACATAGGGTCCCAGACAGACAGTTACAACGTTTCAAGCCACACCAGGCTCTTAATCATGTAACTGTCGTTGTAACTGTCTGTCTGGGACCCTATGTGAAATAAAGGTCTTTTAAGAAAACTTGGTGGCTGGAATACTCTTTGAATCTGTACAAATATGTGATAACAGATGTTCAGGTACTCACAAGTGTGGCAGCACTCACTTGTGCTAAGTAGTGCATACTGGAATCTCACAGTGTCCTAGCTCACTGTTCTTTTCTCACAGGTCTCAGTCTAGGCTGTAGTCTCCAACCGCAAACAAACATGGACAGGCTCTCAGTCAAGTGATAAGTTTTAAAAACACTTTTATTAAAACAATGGTCTTTAAAAGCACAATGTATACATATATCACTGTGTATTAAAATGCAACTAGTTCTCAGCTAGCTTGCTGTTTCCTCAGGCATCTAACAACCTGACTGAGAGCTCAAGAATATATACTAAATTTAACCAATAGAAACACATTAGGGTGGTTACACCCCTAAACACAGCTGTTCACCTTAATTAGATATCTATTTAACCCTTATGTTTGTCAGGCATAGTTATTTCATGATGAAACCAATACAATATAAACACATAGTTAACATCCAATTCCTTGATGTGTGTAGATATCTATTTAACCCTTATGTTTGTCAGGCATAGTTATTTCATGATGAAACCAATACAATATAAACACATAGTCATCGCTCCCTTGATTAATGTTAATATTAGGCAGATTTTTTGTCTTCTTGGTTCGCTTTAGCTATTATTATACGTGTAACTCAGGTTAACTAACACGCCTCCTATTCTTAACCAATCGCCATTAGACATGTCACATAAGGTAGGCGTGGACTAGAGCGGCCCCCTATTCTCCTCTTATTCCAATAACACTGGGGCCAAGCCTCCCTTACTATAACCACCATTCAGAACTATACACATCCATACCAGCAGGCACTACAAATCTATCTAGAAGGTGACTACAGCTAATCTGGTTGTATCTCGATGTTGAGATGGGTGCCCTCCATGATACATAATGATATTTAATGGATATCTATGATTACCTATGCTACATATGGCCACTACTACTGAACCTAGCTGATATAGGTGTATCCTTAGAAACACCAAATGAGACCTATATATATTATAAAAAGCAATGTGATACTAAACTTAGCTACAAGGTAGAGATACTCTGTATCCAATAGGGATAAGGTATTTCTCATATCGCAAAACTGTGTTAATCCTAAAAATATATGTGATAGAACTAAATATATATGTATACTATATTAACCCTGCCCAATGGGCCTAACTGATACTAGTGTATCTAAGGTATAACTTGCTTATATCTCAAATATATAACGTGATACTATATATTTATATGTGCTATATATCTTTAACTGATATACTAAAGATTATATGTGCTCTTACTAATTATTGGCATATCTATGAAATAATTTTAAGGATCGGTCATACAATACTAATCATAAATAATACTATACTTAATCTCAAGTACCCAGATTCTTATGCTAGGGGGTCCACTTTTTCTAGCCACCATGAAAGACTTTATATTCAGCCAAGCCATTCAGACATAGCATCCACCTCTCGTGAATCTCACAATCAACCGGGTTTTTTAGACAAACCTCAGTTGAATCTGGCACCCTTGTGGAGAAAAGATACTCAACATCAAACCCATAAACAAAACCATCAGGGTATAAAAAGACCACACGGCCAAGGGGCAGGAGAGGGAGGGGAGACTCCGCAAAAAAGGAGAAATTGGAGAGATTAAGGAAGGGTATTTTCAACCTGTCTGACTATACACTGAATGATGATGAGATTAGAGTCCTGGGGAAGGGTTTTTCCTATTGTCCCTCCAATACACATAACATTTTTGACATTTATGTAGACATTAAATTTACACGTAAATTTTCATTGCAAAAATACTTTGCCAACAAAGCATTAAAAAAGAAAGGAATTACGGGTAGACCGAGCCTAATTGATGCTATGAGAGAAAGGCAAAATGACTGGTGCATTTATAATGAGGTTGAAACCCTAGTTGAGGGACTTTATGAAGATTACATACACAAAGATTTTAGCCTCCCTTCTGCATTTATGCCCCCTAGGGAAGAGGGCTCGCTTATAGATCTATATCAAAATCTGGTATTGGAAGACCTAGCGCTGTTACCTAAACATACTATTGGAAAGTCTAACTTATGGCCCAATGAATTAAAAACCTTGAATCAATTGTCTAGAAATCAGTCCATAATCATTCGTCAGGCTGATAAGGGGGAGGTCTAGTAATTCAGAATTATCAGAATTATTTAGCGGAAGCCAATAGAATCTTGAAAGATAAAGAGTATTATTCACTTCTGAAGAGTGATCCTACAGACAGATTTGCCAAAAAATTAGGAATTTTGTTAGATTATGGTCATGAAATTGGCATATTGACAAACAAAGAGAAACAGTTTTTTGACACCAAGGAATCCCAATATACCCTTTTACTACCACTTACCCAAAATTCATAAAAACACAACTACTCCCCCGGGTAGACCTATTATAGCGGGCATTAACAGTCTCATGGACAAATTATCTTCCTATATAGATCATTATCTACAAAAATACGTCAAGTTATTGCCATCATTCATCAGAGATACAACAGATTTATTACATAAGTTATCTAATATCAAAGGACTGATAATTATTTGTGGCTATCATGTGACGTAAATGCATTGTACTCAAACATATCACACAGAGTCGGACTAGAATCTATATCTCATTATTTAGAAAAAGACATTTATATGCTGGGTATTCAAAAAGAGTTTTTATTGGCTACTATTGAACTTATACTCCAACATAATTACTTTAAATACCTTGATGAATATTATTTACAGGTTAAAGGTACCAGCATGGGGAACAGGTTCGCCCCCAGCTTTGCCAATCTGGTAATGGGGAGTTTTGAAGATCGGTATATTTACCACCCAAGCTGGAGGGAGAACCTGGTCTTCTATGGTAGGTAATTTGCATACAAAGAGAGAAGCGCTCTACCAGGAACGAACAACAACTCAGTGGCTTGTTCTATGGCGATTTACCACCCGGAAGCAGCCTCTTTTAGACCAGTGTGCTTTTCACAGAAGAAAACTTTCCTGAAGTATATCAGTCTGATCCCGCCAAGTGAGGTCAGTCCAGCTCCGAAATACCAGGCAATTCTCCTCTGAACAAGGAACATGACAACCCCAGACGATTGTTTCGGCCTCTTATGGGCCTCGTCAGTGAGGTGCAGCCACATTCCTCTAAGCACACTGGGCAAGGAGTCCACGTCTGGTTTCCCCCATCACCCATAGGGAGACTTCCCCAGGGTCATAATAATTTGCATACAAAGAGAGAAGCGCTCTACCAGGAACGAACAACAACTCAGTGGCTTGTTCTATGGCGATTTACCACCCGGAAGCAGCCTCTTTTAGACCAGTGTGCTTTTCACAGAAGAAAACTTTCCTGAAGTATATCAGTCTGATCCCGCCAAGTGAGGTCAGTCCAGCTCCAAAATACCAGGCAATTCTCCTCTGAACAAGGAACATGACAACCCCAGACGATCGTTTCGGCCTCCTATGGGCCTCGTCAGTGAGGTGCAGCCACATTCCTCTAAGCACACTGGGCAAGGAGTCCACGTCTGGTTTCCCCCATCACCCATAGGGAGACTTCCCCAGGGTCATAATAATTTGCATACAAAGAGAGAAGCGCTCTACAAGGAACGAACAACTTCTCAGTGGCTTGTTCTATGGCGATTTACCACCCGGAAGCAGACTCTTTTAGACCAGTGTGCTTTTCACAGAAGAAAACTTTCCTGAAGTATATCAGTCTGATCCCGCCAAGTGAGGTCAGTCCAGCCCCGAAATACCAGGCAATTCTCCTGTGAACAAGGAACATGACAACCCCAGACGATCGTTTCCGCCTCCTATGGGCCTCGTCAGTGAGGTGCAGCCACATTCCTCTAAGCACACTGGGCAAGGAGTCCACGTCTGGTTTCCCCCATCACCCATAGGGAGACTTCCCCAGGGTCATAATAATTTGCATACAAAGAGAGAAGCGCTCTACCAGGAACGAACAATAACTCAGTGGCTTGTTCTATGGCGATTTACCACCCGGAAGCAGCCTCTTTTAGACCAGTGTGCTTTTCACAGAAGAAAACTTTCCTGAAGTATATCAGTCTGATCCCGCCAAGTGAGGTCAGTCCAGGCCCGAAATACCAGGCAATTCTCCTCTGAACAAGGAACATGACAACCCCAGACGATCATTTCCGCCTCCTATGGGCCTCGTCAGTGAGGTGCAGCCACATTCCTCTAAGCACACTGGGCAAGGAGTCCACGTCTGGTTTCCCCCATCACCCATAGGGAGACTTCCCCAGGGTCATAATAATTTGCATACAAAGAGAGAAGCGCTCTACCAGGAACGAACAACAACTCAGTGGCTTGTTCTATGGCGATTTACCACCCGGAAGCAGCCTCTTTTAGACCAGTGTGATTTTCACAGAAGAAAACTTTCCTGAAGTATATCAGTCTGATCCCGCCAAGTGAGGTCAGTCCAGCCCTGAAATACCAGGCAATTCTCCTCTGAACAAGGAACATGACAACCCCAGACGATCGTTTCGGCCTCCTATGGGCCTCGTCAGTGAGGTGCAGCCACATTCCTCTAAGCACACTGGGCAAGGAGTCCACGTCTGGTTTCCCCCATCACCCATAGGGAGACTTCCCCAGGGTCATAATAATTTGCATACAAAGAGAGAAGCGCTCTACCAGGAACGAACAACAACTCAGTGGCTTGTTCTATGGCGATTTACCACCCGGAAGCAGCCATAGAACAAGCCACTGAGCTGTTGTTCGTTCCTGGTAGAGCGCTTCTCTCTTTGTATGCAAATTATTATGACCCTGGGGAAGTCTCCCTATGGGTGATGGGGGATACCAGACGTGGACTCCTTGCCCAGTGTGCTTAGAGGAATGTGGCTGCACCTCACTGACGAGGCCCATAGGAGGCCGAAACGATCGTCTGGGGTTGTCATGTTCCTTGTTCAGAGGAGAATTGCCTGGTATTTCGGGGCTCGACTGACCTTATTTGGCAGGATCAGACTGATATACTTCAGGAAAGTTTTCTTCTGTGAAAAGCACACTGGTCTAAAAGAGGCTGCTTCCGGGTGGTAAATCGCCATAGAACAAGCCACTGAGCTGTTGTTCGTTCCTGGTAGAGCGCTTCTCTCTTTGTATGCAAATTATTATGACCCTGGGGAAGTCTCCCTATGGGTGATGGGGGAAACCAGACGTGGACTCCTTGCCCAGTGTGCTTAGAGGAATGTGGCTGCACCTCACTGACGAGGCCCATAGGAGGCCGAAACGATTGTCTGGGGTTGTCATGTTCCTTGTTCAGAGGAGAATTGCCTGGTATTTCGGGGCTGGACTGACCTTAATTGGCAGGATCAGACTGATATACTTCAGGAAAGTTTTCTTCTGTGAAAAGCACACTGGTCTAAAAGAGGCTGCTTCCGGGTGGTAAATCGACATAGAACAAGCCACTGAGCTGTTGTTCGTTCCTGGTAGAGCGCTTCTCTCTTTGTATGCAAATTATTATGACCCTGGGGAAGTCTCCCTATGGGTGATGGGGGAAACCAGACGTGGACTCCTTGCCCAGTGTGCTTAGAGGAATGTGGCTGCACCTCACTGACGAGGCCCATAGGAGGCTTAAACGATCGTCTGGGGTTGTCATGTTCCTTGTTCAGAGGAGAAATGCCTGGTATTTCGGGGCTGGACTGACCTTAATTGGCAGGATCAGACTGATATACTTCAGGAAAGTTTTCTTCTGTGAAAAGCACACTGGTCTAAAAGAGGCTGCTTCCGGGTGGTAAATCGCCATAGAACAAGCCACTGAGCTGTTGTTCGTTCCTGGTAGAGCGCTTCTCTCTTTGTATGCAAATTATTATGACCCTGGGGAAGTCTCCCTATGGGTGATGGGGGAAACCAGACGTGGACTCCTTGCCCAGTGTGCTTAGAGGAATGTGGCTGCACCTCACTGACGAGGCCCATAGGAGGCCGAAACGATCGTCTGGGGTTGTCATGTTCCTTGTTCAGAGGAGAATTGCCTGGTATTTCGGGGCTGGACTGACCTTAATTGGCAGGATCAGACTGATATACTTCAGGAAAGTTTTCTTCTGTGAAAAGCACACTGGTCTAAAAGAGGCTGCTTCCGGGTGGTAAATCGCCATAGAACAAGCCACTGAGCTGTTGTTCGTTCCTGGTAGAGCGCTTCTCTCTTTGTATGCAAATTATTTTGACCCTGGGGAAGTCTCCCTATGGGTGATGGGGGAAACCAGACGTGGACTCCTTGCCCAGTGTGCTTAGAGGAATGTGGCTGCACCTCACTGACGAGGCCCATAGGAGGCCGAAACGATCGTCTGGGGTTGTCATGTTCCTTGTTCAGAGGAGAATTGCCTGGTATTTCGGGGCTGGACTGACCTTAATTGGCAGGATCAGACTGATATACTTCAGGAAAGTTTTCTTCTGTGAAAAGCACACTGGTCTAAAAGAGGCTGCTTCCGGGTGGTAAATCGCCATAGAACAAGCCACTGAGCTGTTGTTCATTCCTGGTAGAGCGCTTCTCTCTTTGTATGCAAATTATTATGACCCTGGGGAAGTCTCCCTATGGGTGATGGGGGAAACCAGACGTGGACTCCTTGCCCAGTGTGCTTAGAGGAATGTGGCTGCACCTCACTGATGAGGCCCATAGGAGGCCGAAACGATCGCCTGGGGTTGTCATGTTCCTTGTTCAGAGGAGAAATGCCTGGTATTTTGGGGCTGGACTGACCTTAATTGGCAGGATCAGACTGATATACTTCAGGAAAGTTTTCTTCTGTGAAAAGCACACTGGTCTAAAAGAGTCTGCTTCCGGGTGGTAAATCGCCATAGAACAAGCCACTGAGCTGTTGTTCGTTCCTGGTAGAGCGCTTCTCTCTTTGTATGCAAATTATTATGACCCTGGGGAAGTCTCCCTATGGGTGATGGGGGAAACCAGACGTGGACTCCTTGCCCAGTGTGCTTAGAGGAATGTGGCTGCACCTCACTGACGAGGCCCATAGGAGGCCGAAACGATCGTCTGGGGTTGTCATGTTCCTTGTTCAGAGGAGAATTGCCTGGTGTTTCGGGGCTGGACTGACCTTAATTGGCAGGATCAGACTGATATACTTCAGGAAAGTATTCTTCTGTGAAAAGCACACTGGTCTAAAAGAGGCTGCTTCCGGGTGGTAAATCGCCATAGAACAAGCCACTGAGCTGTTGTTCGTTCCTGGTAGAGCACTTCTCTCTTTGTATGCAAACTTCTATGGTAGGTACATAGATGACCTCATTATAATTTGGAATGGCACACATGAATCAGCAATTAATTTTGCAATGAAACTCAATGACAATGATTATGGGCTGACTTTTACATATAATATTCAGGGCGAACACATTGAATTTCTAGATGTAGTTTTAACTTGGGATTTAACCCAAAAAATTGAAACATATACAAACTTTAAAACGGTAGACAGTAACAACTTTTTGGATTACGGTAGCAACCATCTGGAAAATAAATGTACCGTTTAGCCAATTTCGACGAATTAGGTGCAACTGTACCACACTAGAAAAATATGATGAACAATCCATGATCCTGAAAAATAGATTTAAGGAAAAGGGCTATCTCCAGGAATAAATAGAGGGAAGTTATGAATGTGCTAGAAAGCTGGACAGGATCAGCATTTTATATCCCCCCAATCCTCCTGTACAACCAATAGAGGACCAAAGGAGAAAGACAGCCTTTATAAAAAAATTATAATTCGAACTTTAAGAAGATCAAAAAGATTTTGAGTAAGCATTGGCACATATTGAAAAGGGATCCTATCTTAAAACAGATATTAGATGACAAACCAACGATTACCTTTAGGCAAGCCCCTACGATAAAAAGTAGATTAGCCCCCAGTAAAGTAGTTATGAGTAAAAGAAGACCGATAAAAAACACATACATCACAAAATAATAATTGTATAAAGGGGACATACAGGTTTAACATAAAGAGGTGTAATATGTGTCAATATATTACACATGGTGTCAGAAGTATTAAATCAAATGTGACAGGATACTCTTTCCAACTTAAAGAAAGATTAGACTGTAGTTCCTGTTATGTTATTTATTTATTAACTTGCGAATGTGGGGTCCACTATTTGGGGCGGACCACCCGTAAGATTAGGAAAAGTTGGGGTGAACATTTTAAAAATATTACTAAGGGTAGCCTGAAACATAGTGTGTCAAGACACTCAGTCAAATGGCACGAGGGTGAAAATTGCATGTTTCGTATAACCCCTCTGGAAAGGGTACCTTACAAACAGGGTGGCAATCGCCTTACCTGTTTGAGACAAAGAGAAACTTATTGGATTTATACGTTTGGTAGCCTGTTTCCAGAGGGGCTAAACAAAAATCTAGATTTGGCTGCTTTCTAGGAGGGAGACAACTGTGGGTCTTATTGTATACTATCATTGTAATCCTTGGATGTGTGTATCAGTTGGCCTCTGTACAAAACATGCATACATACAAATTTTATTAATTTTTCGTTCACCTACTTTAATTCAGGAATTACAACTAGAAAATCCTATAATATATTGAATAGGTATTAAATAAATAAAGATATGATTATTAATCATTAGCTGAATTTTAGATTAGGCACATCCCACATTTGTGATTATATAGAGCACACACACTTGAGATTAAGTATAGAATTATTTAAGATTAGTATTGTATGACCGATCCTTAATATTAGGTCATAGATATGCCAATAATTAGTAAGAGCACATATAATCTTTAGTATATCAGTTAAAGATATATAGCACATATAAATATATAGTATCACGTTATATATTTGAGATATAAGCAAGTTATACCTTAGATACACTAGTTACAGTAAGGCCCATTGGGCAGGGTTAATATAGTATACATATATATTTAGTTCTATCACATATATTTTTAGGATTAACACAGTTTTGCGATATGAGATATACCTTATCCCTATTGGATACAGAGTATCTCTACCTTGTAGCTAAGTTTAGTATCACATTGCTTTTTATAATATATATAGGTCTCATTTGGTGTTTCTAAGGATACACCTATATCAGCTAGGTTCAGTAGTAGTGGCCATATGAAGCATAGGTAATCATAGATATCCATTAAATATCATTATGTATCATGGGGGTCACCCATCTCAACATTGAGATACAACCAGATTAGCTGTAGTCACCTTCTAGATAGATTCGTAGTGCCTGCTGGTATGGATGGGTATAGTTCTGAATGGTGGTTATAGTAAGGGAGGCTTGGCCCCAGTGTTATTAGAATAAGAAGAGAATAGGGGGCCGATCTAGTCCACGCCTACCTTATGTGACGTGTCTAATGGCGATTGGTTAAGAATAGAAGGCGTGTTAGTTAACCTGAGTTACACGTATAATAATAATAGCTAAAGCGGGCCAAGAAGACAAAAAATCTGCCTAATATTAACATTAATCAAGGGAGCGATGACTATGTGTTTATATTGTATTGGTTTCAAAATGAAATAACTATGCCTGACAAACATAAGGGTTAAATAGATATCTACACACATCAAGGAATTTAATTTTAACTATGTGTTTATATTGTATTGGTTTCATCATGAAATAACTATGCCTGACAAACATAAGGGTTAAATAGATATCTACACACATCAAGGAATTGGATTTTAACTATGTGTTTATGTTGTATTGGTTTCATCATGAAATAACTATGCCTGACAAACATAAGGGTTAAATAGATATTTAATTAAGGTGAACAGCTGTGTTTAGGGGTGTAACCACCCTAATGTGTTTCTATTGGTTAAATGTAGTATATATTCTTGTGCTCTCAGTCAGGTTGTTAGATGCCTGAGGAAACAGCAAGCTAGCTGAGAAACTAGTTGCATTTTAATACACAGCGATATATGTATACACTGTGCTTTTAAAGACCATTGTTTTAATAAAAGTGATTTTAAAACTTATCACTTGACTGAGAGCCTGTCCATGTTTGTTTGCGTTTGGAGACTACAGCCTAGACTGAGACCTGTGGAAAAGAACAGTGAGCTGGGACACTGTGAGATTCCAGTATGCACTACTTAGCACAAGTGAGTGCTGCCACACTTGTGAGTACCTGAACATCGGTTATCACATATTTGTACACCATCTGTACTTTATTACCTCCTAGAACCTTTGACCATTATCAACTACGTTCCCATCCCACTAGAAATAAACCCTTACCTCTTAGATGCCAGTTTAATTTTAGCCCTAATCATAACCTGATCTACACTAAAAAGCTGCCTTTATACTAGGCTTCCAACTCCTATCAACCTCCTACCTTGTAGAACCCTACTGCTAAAATATATTTATTTAACTGTTACTTCCTAGTACAACCATTATTAACACTAAAATTAGCCTACCCTAACCAAAATGATTCTAATCCAATCCTACACTGTAAAACCCAAATTTCATCCCACTTACTTATCTTAGCCTCCACATTAATTAACAGGATAGTAGTAAAACTTTCAAAATATATTTATATATTTTAAAAAAGCAAAACACTATAATACATTTTTAAATCCAGTTTTTTAGATGGAATCTATATATTCGATTTAAAAATAGCAGTAGGCAATGATTTTTTTTATTATTGGACTAAATTGATATTTAAAACACAAGCTTTTGAGAGTTTACTCCTCAGACCCTAAAATGTACTACTGGCAGACTGTCTGCCAGTACCTAAGATGGTTGTGAAAAGTGTGGGTGGGAGGGGAAGAGAGCTGTTTGGGAGGGATCAGTTAGGGATCATGGAGGTGCTAGGTGGGAGGGTAATCTTTACACTATTAAAACTTAGCTTTTTTATGATTGCATTTGATGGTGAAATGGTGGCATGAAATATAACAAAATGGGCCTAGATCAATACCTTGGGTTGTCTACTAAAAATAAAAAATATATAGTTTTGATAGGTAAATTTAAAAAAACAAAACAAGACTATGGCCTCTAGTTATTAAGGTCTGTCGGACCTGATCCGACAGTGCGGATCAGGTCCGACTAACCTCGCTCACAAGAGCTGCTGGTGCAATGCCGCCCCCTGCAGACTCGCGGCCAATAGGCTGCCAGCAGAGGGTGTCAATCAACCTGATCGCACTCGATCGGGTTGATTTCTGACGATGTCTGTCCGCCTGCTCTTTGTGACCGCTGCTTCATAACTGCTGTTTCTGGCGAGTCTGAAGACTCGCCAGAAACACGGGGCATCAAGCTCCATTCGGAGCTTGATACATATGCCCCTCTTTCTGTTTAAATAGAGTGATAACAAAATGCTAAAAATTGTTCAGTACTTTGAAATTCCCGATCCTGAAGGGCTTAACCCTGTTCTGCCTAGCACTAGAAATACCTAAAATACCATCCACACATCCCCCTACCTCACAATTCCTATCACCCAAGGAATTAGTTTATTAAACAAGTGCTAGTTTTCAACTGACAATAAAACTTTCACTTCAATACTGAATGGGTAATTATTTAACTTGTAAGGATAATATAAATTATTCTGTATAATGTCAAGAAAGAAGAACTTGCAGGACTCTTGTTGCTATGGCTGTAAGAGTATAACAGTGGGTATCACTGGAACCAAGATGAGTATAAGTGTAGCAAGGATATAGTTAATATGAGCATGCAGAATATTCCTTGAAATCCAAGACTTTATTATAGCAAACAGTGACTCTAGGCACACACCCAACTTCTTTTTTTTTTTTTTTAAAGAAAAGCACCAGTGTCCAAAGCACAGTGAAGTTTTATGCTTACTGCACCTGGTAAGTATAGTAAATATAGAAATGCAACACATCAGTGGATTTAAATGACAAACAGACACAACTAATTTGCATGCAAACCTTTTACAATGCAGTGACCCCACATAGTCAAGTTGCCATTGTAACAAACCCCCCCACAAAAACACCTCACACCATCTTTGGGATTGAAAGGCCGCAGCTCCTTTATTAACATAACTTAAAACATAAATAACATTAAATAACATTATATAACATTAACTCTTTAAACACCAACACAGTGCTTGCCCCCATTCCACGTTCCACAAGCCCCGCCCTACCCAAGGGAGGGGCTACCACCATCAAACCAACCCCCTGCTGTTGAAACAGGAAGTCCCATCACATCATAACAGGCGTAAGCCTCTACCACCCAGGGCAAGCACCCCGCCACAGCTGCGACAGTTCTTTAAGCCTATCACCAGGGAGGGAGGGCGGGAATTTGCCCACCGTGCTGCTCCTGCTATCAGCTTGTTATTTTTCAAATGCTTGTTGCTACTTCCTGTCAGCACCTTATCAACCCTTTGCTTAGCCCACCCCCTTGTCCTTTCTCTCACCCCATGCCCTGCTTCCTAGTGGGGTCACATAACCCTCTCTTCAATTTCTTTCTACAGGGTTATTCCTTGACCCCACATAGTCAAGTTGCCATTGTAACAAACCCCCCCACAAAAACACCTCACACCATCTTTGGGATTGAAAGGCCGCAGCTCCTTTATTAACATAACTTAAAACATAAATAACATTAAATAACATTATATAACATTAACTCTTTAAACACCAACACAGTGCTTGCCCCCATTCCACGTTCCACAAGCCCCGCCCTACCCAAGGGAGGGGCTACCACCATCAAACCAACCCCCTGCTGTTGAAACAGGAAGTCCCATCACATCATAACAGGCGTAAGCCTCTACCACCCAGGGCAAGCACCCCGCCACCCCTCACCCCTTAGGTGAGGACCGCCACCCAGAGCCAAGGCCTTCTCAATCCCTTCTCTCAACGTGAAATTAAAAAGGTGTAAACCCACCTCGTTAAGGTGGACCCCGTCTTTGAGATAGAAGCACGTCCCCGATTCCCCTTCAAATTCAACATGCCTCAATCCAACTCCTCCCACCTTTCTTACGTAACTGCTCACCATCCTGTTGACCTTCCGTCTGGAAGCCTCCATCCCAGCATCCCATGCTGACCTCCACACTACCCGGCTCTCTATCTCTGACCAGACAATAACTAAGCCCGGGAAGAGTTGCCGCAGTCTCTCCATCCCTCTCTTAATATCCTCCACCAAGTCCTTTTGAGGCATGAAGCCCAGGTCATTTCCTCCCACATGAAGCACCAAAATCTGAGGGGGTGCAAACAGTCTGGCATACTCAACAACTTTCCCGACTACCTGCCCCCACTTCATGCCCCGGACCCCAAACCATTTCATTTCAACTTTATCCCTAGATAGTCCCAGCTGGCCTCCATCCTCCTTGACTGCGGCAGCCTTCCTGGCCCAGTAAATGTACGAATGCCCGATCACCCAACACCTCACTGGACCTGTTAAAACAAAATATAGCCGTATCAGCTGCCGCCCCTTCCACTTACACCCTCATCCCCAACCTAACGTACCCCCGATACCTGTCCGACCTCCACCTCCCTATCCTCTTAATCACAGACACATCCAAACCCAAGCCAGCCGCCTCCGTTGCCGCCCCAATCCTGAAGGAATGTGACCCGAACTCCATTTCCCCCAACCCCACTCTCCCCAAGGCCTTTCTGAATACCGCCATAAACTGGAACCTGGACAAAGCAGACCCATCCTCATGCACCAACAGTGGACCCACCCCCCTGGGGCGAAGACTGAGGTACTGCTGGACTACGGCCACTGGGCAACACACTCCCCCCACTTCCCTCAGCTTGATCAAGACCCCTTTCCCCAACTGGTCCGTCTTGGACCTTCTCAACCAAATCTCCACTACTCCTTCCCCCAGTGTCACCTCATCTCTGTGCAAACCTCCCTCGTCCCTCCTGTTCTGTCCCACCAACTCCGAAATCCTGAATGCTCCAAAAAATGCCAAAGTAAATGCAGTCTTAAACAGGACCTCCTCAAAATTCGACAAACATACCTCCTTTAAAAATTCCACCACCTTCTCCAAAACTACAAACGATACCGGCCGTCTGCCGTCTGGCCTCCTTTTACCCCGGCACAACCCCCTCACTGCCATCCTCACCACAAAGACCTTCGTTAAGTCCCCCATCTCCAACAGCTGGAACCAGAAAGCCAATGCCGCCATCCTTTTCTTTATCTCTGAGGCGGATAGCCTCTCCTCACCCCACTGCCTTACCCATGCAAGCAACACCCCCAACTGGGCATCGCCACTTTCCAGTAGGTGCCTCCCCCTCTCCAGACTGCACCATTTTTTCCACACCTGGACGTAGGCCCTCCAAGTCGACTCTGCCAGCGAACCCCGGACCAGCTCCATCAGCCCGCGTCCCCCAGATTCCACAAGTCCTCCGGGCAGGATGTTCCCTCCACGTCCGCCTCTGGCGCTGCCGCGCGGAACCGGTCCCACTGGAAACGGGACAAAGAATCAGCTATCACATTCAGCTTCCCCGGGACATGTACAGCCCTGAAAGATACGTTATTGCGCAGGCACTCCAACACAAATACTCTCAACAACCTAACCACCGGCGGGGAGTTAGCCGTCAGCCTGTTTATAGCCAAAACCACCCCTAGGTTGTCCGAATGGAAAGTAACCCTCTTGTCCCTCAAAGTACTGGACCACACCCGGAGCGCTACCACTAACGGGAAGAACTCCAAGAATGTGAGATTCTTCGTTAGGCCCGCCTCTTTCCAACTGTCCGGCCAGGCCTCCGCACACCACCGTCCTTGCAAATAGGCCCCGAAACCCTGCGCTCCCGAAGCATCCGTGTATAAGCTCAGGTTGTCATCAGACCAACCGACCTCCTGCATAATCAACCTCCCATTGAACTCCTCCAAGAATGTGAGCCACACCCTCAAGTCATCCTTCAGCTCCCTCGTGACTCTGATATGATGTCTAGGCTCCGAGACCCCAGCCGTCGCCAGCGACAGCCGGCGACAAAAAGCTCTACCTATCGGGATAATCCGACAGGCGAAGTTGAGCTTCCCCAATAATGACTGCATTTGCCGCAATGTGACTTTTTTAGATGCCAAGACCTCGCCCACCACCGCTTTGAGGTCGACCATCTTGTCCACCGGGAGCCGACACTCCATACGGATCGTATCCAGCTGTATCCCCAAAAAACTCAGGGAAGACACCGGACCCTCCGATTTTTTGCTCGCCACCGGGATCCCAAAGTCCCTAGTCACTTCCCCGAAGACCTCGACCAGCCTCTCGCAGTCCCCTGAATCCGCCGCTCCCACGAATAAGAAGTCATCGAGGTAGTGGACCACCGAAGACTTCCCCGCTCTTTGCCTTACCACCCAGTCCACGAAAGAACTGAATTTCTCGAAATACGAGCAAGATATAGAACAGCCCATGGGGAGGCATAGATCCACGAAAAACGAGCCCTCGGACCAACAACCCAACAAGTGATGGCATTTTGGGTGAACCGGCAGCAGCCGAAATGCGGATTCGACGTCTGCTTTTGCCAGCAACGCCCCGGGTCCCGCCCTACGGACCAAAGATACTGCCCTATCGAAAGACGCATAGTTCACCGAAACCAACTCAGGATCTATGCCATCGTTCACTGACAGCCCTTTTGGGTGAGAGAGATGATGGATCATGCGAAACTGCCCCACCCCTTTTTTGGGTACCACCCCAAGCGGAGAAATCCGCAACCCCTGCAGCGGGGGCCCATTGAAGGGCCCCGCCATCCTGCCCAGTGCCACCTCCTTGCCCAATTTTTCTCTCACCACTGCCGGGAACTCCTTGGCTGACTTAAGATTACCCCCAAATGCTCCCACCTCCTGGTCTTTAAATGGAATAACGAAACCCGAACTGAACCCTGTCAACAATAACTCGGCGTCCGCCGCGAACCCCCGCCTATTGGCGTATTCCTTTAGCCATGGCACCATCTTTTCGACCCTCACTGGGGTCCGCGCTCGCACTACCCACCTCCCCGGGTTTTCCTCCCTGCCTCTCTTTCTTGAAGCACTTGGCAAGAGAGTGAATTCCCCCGCATCCCGAGCATTCATGCTTGTACTTGCATGATGCCCCGAATTTGCATTGCCCCTCATTAAACTGAAAGCAGAGGCCCTTCCGTATTGCTGTTGTTGTGTTTCCGCTCCTGCCCCCGCTCCCCGGTCCCTGTCCGCCTGCCCGAAAGGACTGACCCCCTCTCAGGGGTGTCATGATCTCTAACCAGATGCCCATGTCCCTATTGTCCCACCGCATCTCAGCCCTAACCGCCATTCGCTGCCGGAACCTCTCGTCGTACCGCCACCACGCTGTTCCCCCGTATGTCCCATACGCATTCCCGATCTCATCATAGTAACAGAAAAGGGACGACCCCTGTTCTGGGAATTTCTCGCACACCACGCTCGCCATGATGCGAAATGCCCTGGACCAATTCCCAAAAGTCTTCGGCAACTTCCTCCATCGCTTCTTCCTCTCCTCGTCTTCCTTCTTCCCTTTCTCCTTATCGTCCTCCTTCACCTCCAGTACCTGATCCAAGGGGAGCAGCGAGAAAATTTCCAGAAATTCCCGTTTCCAGATCTTCTCCCTCAGCTCGCTGGTGAGGTGTATTCCCAGAGGTCCCACCGAACATAGGCACGGTCTCCTTAATGCATCTTCTGGGACCCTCAGCGTCTCTCCAGTCCCCGCACCGACTGCAGCCCCCGTACCAGGTGCTGCCTGAGCCCCTCCGCTCTGCGCTTCACCTGCCGGTTGCGCCCATGCCGCCACCGGCGAACCCCTTTGCCCCTGGGCCTTCTCCAAGGTAGGAATTAAGCCCTTCAACCCAGTCAGTATCAACTCACGCTCCCCAGACAAACCCTCATTCATCCTAGGGAGCAGCGCAGCAGCCTCACCTGCCGACTGCACCGCTGTTGCCGGTCCTAGTCTTCTCCTCTCCTCAGAGACTCCCGTCTCTGGCCTGTTGCGTCCGTCCCGACTGGAGCCCCTAGGCCTCCCGGCCGTCCCCGCTCCGTCTAACTCCAGTATGCGTCTCGCCGTCCCTCTCCTGGCAGGGGACCTCCCCCTGCCGCCTCTGCTCCTGTCTCTGGACCTCTCCAACCTGGCCCAGGTGGGGGACGACGCCTCCCTTCCTCTGCTCCTCCTGCGCCTTGGCGATCGTGACCTTCTGAGCCCCCTATCTGTGTCCTGCCTCCTCAGGGGAGTGGGATCCCTCCCCGTATCACGTCCTGGTCCTGCCGTCTGTAAAGAGATCAAACCCGTCACATCATCCCCCCTTTCTGGCCTCCCCTCACCACTTCCTTGCCTGACCCCTCCCCGTGGTGGGGACAACAACCTCAATAGCTGCGCCAGTGTATCCATCCCCCCTACCTGGCCAGCCGTCGCCGTTCCTGCTGATGTGCCCTCCAGTGGATCCTCCTCTTCCTCGAAGTCACCGCTGGCGTCCAGCTCAAGCGGTGGCTCCGTCCACAGCTCCATATCCTCGATCTCCCTTGTGGCATTGCCCGCCACCTCTCCCCGGGCCGTAGCGGCCCTTCCTTCTGTAAAACAAATCATAACATCAACATCATTCCCTTCACGCCTCCCGCATCCTATCCCCCACCCCCCCTAAACCCCTTCGATTCCCCCCTTCACCCTTGCGCTAACTCATTCACCCCCCCCTCTCTTTTTTTCTTCTTTTTTTTTTTATTTTTTTTTTTTTTATATCACTCCCCCTCCCTGCCATGTAGGTACCCCTTACCCAACACCGCACCCCCTCCCAACTATCCCTGCCTCAGATCTCCCCCTACTGCCCCCCCCCCACTCACTGTTTCTCCTACCGGCCTTGGTCCCTTAACTCCCTGCTAGTACATCCAGTAGGTCAGGGTATCACCCCCTGGCTCCCACTTCCCCCCTCAATAATTACCTGTGGGCTCCAGACACCCCCCTCCCAGAACTCATCACTCCTTCCCATTCGCCTCACTTCCTATGGCCTTTGCACCTGTCCCCACCTGCTAATCCCCACCTACACCTTATGCCTTCCTGCCTGCTGCATTGGACCCCCTCCCCCCCTCTCAAATTCCCTTGCCGCCTCCAACTATTTGACCTACCCACCCCCCCCTCTGGATGCTGCCCCTTGTGGCCCTTAGCCTGCTTGGTCAGCCCCTGGCCCGGCAATGCCGTCTTTGTGTCCCCTATTGCCTACGGGCACCCCCCTCCGAATCCGGGCCCCCCCCCGGCCCCCCCGGTGTAAGGCTTAAGCCCCCGGATCCTCCCCCCCCCTTCCCGCTCTCACCTGCTCCCTCCGATTGCGCCCGGTGACCTCCGCTGCTCACTCCTCTGGTCCCAAGGCCCGGTTGCGACCGCCGGGCCGTGACGTCATCCGGTCGCGCTGCTGCAGGCCGCAAGCCTGTACCCGGCCTGGCCGTCGCCTCATCCGGCCGCGTTGCTGTAGGCCGCAAGCCTGTACCCGGCCTGGCCGTCGCCTCCGGTCCCGCTGTGGCCCGCTCTCCATCCTGCAGGTCCCCGGATCTCCTGCCGCTCCTCCGCAACTGAGGCCCCGACTGCGCCTGCCGGGCCGTCTCCGCTCCCGCATCTGCCGCACTAGGCCGCGAGCCTGCCCTGGGCCTGGCCGTCCTCACCGGTCCCGCCTCTTGCCGGACCACTTCTGGCGTCCTCCCTGAGGCCCCACCGGCTCCTCTGCCCGACCTCCTTCTTACCGCCTCAGGGCTCAAACGCTCAGGCGGTCTGGATCTCCTTGTGGGCCTCTCACTCCTCCTGGGCCCAGCTACGCTAGGACTTGGCCTCCCTACTGCTTTCTCTGCTGCACCCAGGTGCTCCTGAATCCAGCCTGCTCCCTTCTCTCTGGCCACCTTCATGAGCTCAGCAAGTAAAGCTTCCATGACAGGTAAGCAAAGACTGTAGTCCTAATTTGCCCACCGTGCTGCTCCTGCTATCAGCTTGTTATTTTTCAAATGCTTGTTGCTACTTCCTGTCAGCACCTTATCAACCCTTTGCTTAGCCCACCCCCTTGTCCTTTCTCTCACCCCATGCCCTGCTTCCTAGTGGGGTCACATAACCCTCTCTTCAATTTCTTTCTACAGGGTTATTCCTTTATTCATTTTGATGCATATATGAAAATACTTTAATATCCCTTTAAGAATGACAAACTTTTTATCATCTAGAAATCACAATAAATTAAATATAGACAAACTGCTTATCAAACTTTAAATTAATAGAATCATACCTGAGTACTTTCAGACTGACACAACCTTCAGACTTTTTAGGGGACGTGGTGTGACAATGACATATGAGCACAGCTGTACATTATTTAATAGAGCAGTGTGCAGTGCTCAACAGAGCAGTGCAAAGTTCATGCACATTAATAAACCACGCAAAGGATATTGTGCACAAAATGTATATTAAGTGAACTGTCGTCTTGTGTTAGGATATTACACAGACTTGATTTAAAAATGTTGGAAAAAGAAGTGATCAGCTGGGAATGGACAGAGCTTAACATACAGATACAACTGTACCTCACTGACGAGGTCCAAAGAAGGCCGAAACGATCATCTGGGGTTGTTGTTTCTCTTGTTCAGAGAGGAATTTCCTGGTATTTCGGCGCTGGGCTGTCTTTGGGCAGGGTCAGACTGATATGCTACGGGATATTTTTTCTCTGCGAAAAGGCATAGTGTGCTAAAAGAGTGTGCACACTGCGTTGCAATGGAAATGAACAGGCATGGAATTTATTCTAGCTTTTGTTCTCTCTCAGGAGTGCGGCTCTCTCTTCTGATACTTAACATCTTGGTATCCAGTCTCTTTTATCCCACTTGTGCCCTTCACAAAGAAGAACTTTCCTACAGTATATCAATTGTTCTGCATGATCTCATACTTTTGGAATCAGTAATTATATTGACAAAATATAATCAGCCTAAAAATCAACCTAGATTCTGTTCCAGTCATCTGTCATACTTTTTAATACAAGTTAGTATCCAAAAGCAGTTGCAAATGGCAATGAGCTAATGCGAATCATAAAGAATAAATTCTACTGAGCTACTGGTTTCTGGAATTAATCACACCACTGCTAAGGTAAGTAATTACTTTGTAAATCATCCACAAATATAAACACTGTTGCCAACTACACTAGCTGCAATATGCCTTTGCAAATTTAGAAGCATGCAATATGAATGCTGTATAATATGGTATCCGTGTAAAGAATATTGGGTCCATTGAAGTTTTATAATTCTGTATGTTAACAGAATTGTTAATGACAAAATGCACCATTAATCAAGTAGCAAAAGCAACTTTTGTACCCATGCAGTGCAGGGGCACCCATGCAAACCTGCACATGCAAGTTAAAGGATTAGTAAATACAGTAGATTTACATAGTCAACAAATGCACAACAAAAAGTAAATGCAATAACACTTAGGGGCGGAATTATCTCCGGAAACAGTAGTTTCTAAAGACTGCTGCTCCATAACTTGTCCGTCTGCTATGAGGACATCAATCCGCCCGATCCTATATGATCGGGTTGATTGACACCCCCGCGAATCTGCAGGGGGTGGTATTGTACAAGCAGTTCACAAGAACTGCTTGTGTAATGTTAAATGCCGACAGCGTATGCTATCAGCATTTATCAATGTGCAGCGGACTTGATACGCTACATTGTATCATGTCCGCTCGCACATTAATAAATAGGCCCCCAAGTCTGAACTACAAATGAGTAGTAGATTTTTTTCTGATAAATGTCAAAGTTATCTCCATTTCCACTCCTTCTGAATTATTTGACAGCCATCAGACAATCACAAATGTATATACGTATATTCTCTCAATTCTTGCACATGCTCAGAAGGAGCTGTTGACTCAAAAAGTTTAAATATCAAAATACTGTGCACATTGTCTTAACCCCTTAACGACCAAGGACGTACGCCACACGTCCTCAAAAAAAATACAGTTAATGACCGAGGACGTGTGGCGTACGTCCTTGGTCTGGAAAGCAGCTGGAAGCGATCCTGCTCGCTTCCAGCTGCTTTCCGGTTATTGCAGTGATGCCTCGATATCGAGGCATCCTGCAATAACCCCCCTTGGCCATCCGATGCAGAGAGAGCCACTCTGTGTATCGTTGGTGGGTGGGAGCAAGTCTGGGAGGCGGGTGGGCGGCCATCGATGTGCTGAATGGAGTGGAGGGGGGCGGGATCGGGGGCGGGATAGACGGGAGTGCGCACGGGAGCGCACGCATGCATGGGGGGGGGGCGGCGGGCGGCGGGCGGGCGCATGCATGGGGTGGGAGCGGGAGGGAACAGCTACACTGCAGAAAAAAAAGTTAAGAAATGTTAAAAAAAACCCAAATATTTAAAAAAATAAATGATCATCTAAGGGTTCTGGAAGGGGTGGGGGGTTGGTCTTGGGGGGGGGAAGCTACACTACAGAAAAGGGCAATAAAAAAAACCAAAAACATACTTTTTGTTACTAAACTGGGTACTGGCAGACAGCTGCCAGTACCCAAGATGGCGCCCATTAAGGCAGAGGGGGAGGGTTAGAAAGCTGTTTGGTGGGGGATCAGTGAGGTTGGGGGCTAAGGGGGGATCCTACACAGCAGCATATGTAAAAAAGGGGTTAATGGAAGTAAATTGAAAAGCTTTTTAAAATGGCATGTTCTATCTGAATCACGAAAGTTTTATTTTGACTTGACCGTCCTTTTAAGATGCAGTGTTCTGATGATAAACCTGGGGTGATTAAAAAGCTCTGTCCTTAAACAATCGCCCCCATTTATCAAACTGCATGTGGACAAGTTGTTCAGAAAAATAACCTGTCTGCATACCTTAAGGGCCCCAGGAGCAGGATTAGCAGCCAGAATTTATTATTTGCATGAGAGTTGGGATTGCCATCCTGGATGAATGTGGACACATTAAGAAGCAGTGATCAAAAGACCGGTGCTTCTTAAAAAGCCAGGCTTTTATGAGCAAGCCTGAACCAAATCATTCCCTTCACACCTTGTTCTCTTGAAAATTAAGGCATATTTAGTAGATTTTGAATCTATTTAACCTCTTAAGGACATATGACGGATTTTTTCCGTCATAAAACAATTGAGCAAACTGAAAGCTATGTCCTTAAAGGGTTAAAAGTTGATGGTGAATATACTATTATTTCTAGATCCAGAGGACATCTACCGTTATTTACAAGTAATAAATGAATTAGTATTTCTTCTATTAAATGGTTCTTTATGAATGAATTATGTATACGTTGAGAGGTTGCTAAGTGTATTCAGTATTCAGCCGAATAGTCCAGTATTTTTGCAAGCGATCCAGTAAAATCTCTACAAAATACAGACTTATTTAAATATTCATTATTTAGGTCATCTTTTTAAAAAAGTGACCATTTTGTTTGTTATTTATGGTGCACGTTTTATTTTTGAATTATAAAAATGTGAGATTCACAATGCAGATAATGCTGTATTTTTGTTTTCTGTGGGTAACAATTTGGAGCTTGAGAGACATTATTAACACAAGAAGCATTTTTAAATTGCCAGAAAAACAGACTGACAATATCAACCAACATTTAGAACAAGCACAAACATAAAATTGTAATCACTATCTTATTTTTCTTTTACACAACTGAATGGCTAATGCAGTCTATCTTAGACACTATAGCCTCTATTTATCAAGCTGTCAACCTCAAATACGCTGGAATTCCGCAGCATATTTGTGGCGAGCCTGATTCGCCTTAGTTATCAAAGGCTAGAGACCGGCAAAAGTAGAATTTAGTGACATAACATATGATCCGCCGGTCTCAGTCCGACACAGATCGAAGGTTACGTCACTCCAGATGTTCCCGAAAGCAAGTTCGGCACAATCTGACTACTTTTGGAAGTTTTCAAGATCCTACCAGGTACGCTCGGCACTTTTCCGGCCCAGTGTACCTGGTTTTCAATCTGCCGCCCTGGAGGCGGCGGATGCCATAGGATTCAATGGGAGTCTGACAGCAGCGAAAGCTCATGTTCGCTGCTGCCAGAAATCCCATTGATTCCTATGGGAAATGTCTACACCTAACATCCTAACATGTACCCCAAGTCTAAACACCCCTAATCTGCCCCTCCCTACACTGCCGCCACCTACATTATACTTATTAACCCCTAAACCGCCGCTCCCGGAGCCCACCACCACTCTAATAAACGTATTAACCCCTAAACTGCCGCTCCCGGACCCCATCACAACTAAATAAAGTTATTAACTCCTAAACCACCGCTCCTGGACCCCACCGCCACCTACATTATATTTATTAACCCCTAATCTGCCCCCCTACACTGCCGTCACTATATTAATTTTATTAACCCTTAAACCTAAGTCTAACCCTAACCCTAACACCCCCTAACTTAAATATTATTTAAATTAATCTAAATAATTGTACTATTATTAACTAACACCTAGATTTAGAGTTTTGCGTTAGAAGGGGTGCGTTAGCTACGCGTGGTTTTTTTCCCCCGCACCTTTTAAACAACGCTGGTATTTAGAGTTCTCTGAAGGGCTACGTTAGGCTCCAAAAAGGGAGCGTACAGGCATATTTACCGCCACTTCAACTCTCAATACCAGCGGTGCTTACGGACGTGGCCAGCTTCAAAAACGTGCTCGTGCACGATATCCCCATAGGAAACAATGGGGCAGTTTGAGCTGAAAAAAGCAGCGTTCAGCTCCTAACGCAGCCCCATTGTTTCCTATGGGGAAACACTTCCTATGTCTGCACCTAACACCCTAACATGTACCCCGAGTCTAAACAACCCTAACCTTACACTTATTAACCCCTAATCTGCCGCCCCCACTATCGCTGACCCCTGCATTACACTTTTAACCCCTAATTAGCCGCTCCGGACACCGCCGCAACCTACATTATCCCTATGTACCCCTAATCTGCTGCCCCTAACATCGCCGACCCCTATATTATATTTATTAACCCCTAATCTGCCCCCCCAATGTCGCCGCTACCTACCTACACTTATTAACCCCTAATCTGCCGACCGGACCTCGCCGCCACTATAATAAATGTATTAACCCCTAAACCACCTCACTCCCACCTCAAAAACCCTATAATAAATAGTATTAACCCCTAATCTGCCCTCCCTAACATCGCTGACACCTAACTTCAAGTTTTAACCCCTAATCTGCCGACCCGACCTCACCGCTACTCTAATAAATGTATTAACCCCTAAAGCTAAGTCTAACCCTAACCCTAACACCCCCCTAAGTTAAATATAATTTAAATCTAACAAAATAAAATAAATCTTATTAAATAAATGAATCCTATTTAAAGCTAAATACTTACCTGTAAAATAAACCCTAATATAGCTACAATATAATTAATAATTACATTGTAGCTATTTTAGGATTTATATTTATTTTACAGGGAACTTTGTATTTATTTTAAATAGGTACAATAGCTATTAAATAGTTAATAACTATTTAATAGCTACCTATTTAAAACAATTACAAAATTATCTGTAAAATAAATCCTAACCTAAGTTCCAAATAAACCTAACACTACACAATCAATAAATAAATTAAATAAACTACCTACAATGATCTACAATTAAATCAACTAAACTAAATTACAAAAAAAAACAATAAATTAAAAAACAAACAAACACTAAATTACAAAAAATAAAAAAAGATTACAATAATTTTAAACTAATTACACCTACTCTAAGCCCCCTAAAAAAATAACAAAGCCCCAAAATAAAAAAATGCCCTACCCTATTCTAAAATAAAATGTTTACAGCTCTTTTACCTTAAGAGCCCTTAAGAGGGCCTTTTGCGGGGCATGCCCCAAAGAATTCAGCTCTTTTGCCTGTAAAAAAACATACAATACCCCCCCCAACATTACAACCCACCACCCACATACCCCTAATCTAACCCAAACCCCCTTAAAAAACCTAACACTAAGTCTCTGAAGATCTCTCTACCTTATCTTCACCACGCCGGGTATCACCGATCCGTCTAGAAGAGGCTCCAAAGTCTTCATCCTATCCGGCAAGATGAGGTCCAGAAGAGGCTCCGAAGTCTTCCTCCAATCTGGCAAGAAGAGGACATCCGGACCGGCAAACATCTTCATCCAAGCGGCATCTTCTTTTTTCATCCATCCGACGAGGAGCGGCTCCATCTTCAAGACCTCCGGCGCGGAACATCCTCTTTTCCCAATGACTAGACGACGAATGAATGTTCCTTTAAGGGACGTCATCCAAGTAGGCGTCCCTCGAATTCCAATTGGCTGATAGGATTCTATCAGCCAATCGGAATTAAGGTAGGAAAAATCTGATTGGCTGATTGAATCAGCCAATCAGATTCAAGTTCAATCCAATTGGCTGATCAGGATGTTCCGTGCCGGAGGTCTTGAAGATGGAGCCGATCCTCGTCGGATGGATGTAGATAGAAGATGGCGCTTGGATGAAGATGTTTGCCGGTCCGGATGTCCTCTTCTTGCCGGATAGGAGGAAGACTTTGGAGCCTCTTCTGGACCTCTTCTTGCCGGATAGGATGAAGACTTCGGAGCCTCTTCTGGTCGGATCGGTGATACCCAGCGTGGTGAAGATAAGGTAGGAAGATCTTCAGGGGCTTAGTGTTAGGTTTTTTAAGGGGGGTTTGGGTTAGATTAGGGGTATGTGGGTGGTGGATTGTAATGTTGGGGGGAGTATTGTATTGTTTTTTTACAGGCAAAAGAGCTGAATTCTTAGGGGCATGCCCCGCAAAAGACCCTTTTAAGGGCTGGTAAGGTAAAAGAGCTGTAAACGTTTTATTTTAGAATAGGGTAGGGCATTTTTTTATTTTGGGGGCTTTGTTATTTTTTTAGGGGGCTTAGAGTAGGTGTAATTAGTTTAAAATTCTTGTAATCTTTTTTTATTTTTTGTAATTTAGTGTTTTTTTTATTTTTTATTTAGTTTAGTTGATTTAATTGTAGGTAATTGTAGGTAGTTTATTTAATTAATTTATTGATAGTGTAGTGTTAGGTTTAATTGTAACTTAGGTTAGGATTTATTTTACAGGTAATTTTTTAATTATTTTAACTAGGTAGCTATTAAATAATAAATAACTATTTAATAGCTATTGTACCTAGTTAAAATAAATACAAAGTTGCCTGTAAAATAAATATAAATCCTAAAATAGCTACAATGTAATTATTAATTATATTGTAGCTATATTAGGGTTTGTTTTACAGGTAAGTATTTAGCTTTAAATAGGATTAATTTATTTAATAAGATTTATTTTATTTCGTTAGATTAAAATTATATTTAACTTAAGTTGTTACGGTTAGGGTTAGACTTAGCTTTAGGGGTTAATACATTTGTTATAGTAGCGGTGAGGTCCGGTCGGCAGATTAGGGGTTAATACTTGAAGTTAGGTGTCGGCGATGTTAGGGAGGGCAGATTAGGGGTTAATACTATTTATTATAGGGTTTTTGAGGCGGGAGTGAGGCGGTTTAGGGGTTAATACATTTATTATAGTGGCGGCGAGGTCCGGTCGGCAGATTAGGGGTTAATAAGTGTAGGTAGGTAGCAGCGATGTTGGGGGGGCAGATTAGGGGGTAATAAATATTATGTAGGTGTCTGCGATGTTAGGGGCAGCAGATTAGGAGTACATAGGGATAATGTAGGTTGCGGCAGTGTGCAGTCGGCAGATTAGGGGTTCATTTTTTTTATTAGAGTGGCGGCGATGTGGGGGGACCTCGGTTTAGGGGTGCATAGGTAGTTTATGGGTGTTAGTGTACTTTAGAGCACAGTAGTTAAGAGCTTTATGAACCGGCGTTAGCCCAGAAAGCTCTTAACTCCTGACTTTTTTCTGCGGCTGGTGTCTTGTCTTTAGAATTCTAACGCTCACTTCAGCCAAGACTCTAAATACCAGTGTTAGAAAGATCCTATTGAAAAGATAGGATACCCAATTGACGTAAGGGGATCTGCGGTATGGAAAAGTCGCGGCTGGAAAGTGAGCGTTAGACCCTTTCCTGACTGACTCTAAATACCAGCGGGCGGTAAAAACCAGCGTTAGGACCCCCTAACGCTGGTTTGAATGGCTAATGCAGAACTCTAAATCTAGGCGTAAATTATTCCTATTTAAAACTAAATACTTACCTATAAAATAAACCCTAAGATAGCTACAATATAATTAATAATTACATTGTACCTATTTTAGGTTTTTTTTTAAATTTTACAGGCAAGTTTGTATTTATTTTAACTAGGTAGAATAGTTATTAAATAGTTATTAAAGGACCAGTCAACACTGTACATTTGCATAATCAACAAATGCATGATAAGAAAGCAATGCAATAGCTCTTAGTCTGAACTTCAAATGAGTAATAGATTTTTGTCAAATAAATTGCAAATTTATGTCTATTTCCACTCCCTCTGTATCATGTGACAGCCATCAGCCAATCACAAATGCATATATGTATATGCTGTGAATTCTTGCACATGCTCAGTAGGAGTTGGTGATTTAAAAAGTATAAATATAAAAATACTGTGCACATTTTGTTAAAGGAAGTAAATTGGAAAGTTGTTTAAAATTGCATGCTGTATCTGAATCATGAAGTTTAATTTTGACTTGACTTTAATAACTACCTAGCTAAAATAAATACAAACGTACCTGTAAAATAAATCCTAACCTAATTTACAATTACACCTAACACTACAATTAAATAAATTAAATTAATTAACTACAATTAAATACAATTAAATAAAATAAACTAAAGTACAAAAAAACAAATGCTAAATTAGAGAAAATTAAAAAAAAATTACAAGAATTTTAAACTAATTACACCTAATCTAAGCCCCCTAATAAAATAAAAAAGCCCACCAAAATAATAAAATTCCCTACCCTATACTAAATTTCAAATAGCCCTTAAAAGGGCTTTTGGCGGGGCATTGCCCCAAAGTAATCAGCTCTTTTACCTGTAAAAAAAGAAATACAACCCCCCCAACATTAAAACCCACCACCCACACACCCAACCCTACTCTAAAACCCACCCAAACCCCCCTTAAAAAAAAATAACACTAACCCCCTTGCAGATCACCCTACCTTGAGCCGTCTTCACCCAGCCGGGCACAAGTGGACCTCCAGAGGGGCAGAAGTCTTCATCTGATCCGGGCAGAAGAGGACCTCCAGAAGGGCAGAAGACTTCATCCAGGCGGCATCTTCTATCTTCATCCATACGGAGCAGAGCAAGTCCATCTTCAATCCATCCGACGCGGAGTATCCTCTTCCATCAACGTCCTAACGAAGAATGAAAGTTCCTTAAAATCCAAGATGGCGTCCCTTGAATTTTGATTGGCTGATTCTATCAGCCAATTGGAATTAAGGTAGGAAAAATCCTATTGGCTGATGCAATCAGCCAATAGGATTGAGCTTGCATTCTATTGGCTGATTGGAACAGTCAATAGAATGGGAGCTCAATCCTATTGACTGATTGGATGAGCCAATAGGATTGAACTTCAATCCTATTGGCTGATTGCATCAGCCAATAGGATTTTTCCTACCTTAATTCCAATTGACTGATAGAATCCTATCAGCCAATCGGAATTCAAGGGATGCCATCTTGGATGACACATACCGCTGTGGTTAAGATACATCGATGATGTGTTCTTCATGTGTTCTTCATCTGGGAGGGCCCACAGAGTAAATTAGATGAATTCCTAAATATCCTAAACAAAAATGACCATAACATTAAACTTACATGGGAGCTAAGCAAGGAAAGTATAACTTTCTTAGATCTAAAAATCATTAAAAACCAGGATGGAGAAATCATTACAGATGTTTATCGAAAAGAAACAGCTACCAACAGTCTTCTCCACTCGGACAGTGCCCACTGCCCCCATACTGTAAGATCTCTCCCAATTGGAGAATTTCTCCGAATGAAAAGGAACTGCTCAGATCCAAAATTGTACAAACAGAGAGCAATTGAATTACAAACCCGACTACAAGCAAGAGGGTACAGTAATCGGTCAATAAAAAAAGCTAGACAAAGAGCGGAAAATACTGATAGAAAACAATTACTGTACAAAAACAAAAAGGCTAAAGATGAGACTGCTAGAATCATTGTAACCTACTTACCCCAAGTGAAAGAGGTGGTCAATATCTTAAATAAACATCTGGGGATACTCAAGTCAGACCCGATACTGAAAGATATTGTGGGGGACAGAATTCAAGTGGGATATAGAAGATCGAACAATCTTAAAGATCTTCTAAGCCCCAGCCACTTTGAAAAAAGGAAACGTAAATTAAACCCCATTGCACTGGGAAATTTTAAGTTCAGAAATTGTTCAGTATGTCAACATCTTCTACCACTCAAATCTATTAATGATAGATTTAACCAAACTCACACCATCAATTCTCACATTAATTGCAACACAGAATCCGTAATTTATGGAATTACCTGTAGTTGTAAAAAATTCTATGTTGGTATGACCACACGAAAATTCTGGATTCGGATGTTGGAACACCTGAGCAACATCAGAAATGCAGACAAAGATTTAAAAGAAAAGAAAATTATTACTACAGTTGCATCCCACGTCAACAAAAAACACAGATCCAAGACCTCTGATTTCCGTTGTTTTGGGTGACATTGAACAAGGGGGTGACATTGAACAACAACTTCTACGAGCAAAGAGCCGTTGGATTTATCTTCTTAATTCTCTTCAACCCCATGGATTAAATGAAAATAATAACTTCTTCACTTATCTGTAATAAAATCAAATAGATATTGATCAGCTTAAGAATTTTCTATATATATGAGAGTGCATTTCTATATATATAGGAATGCACAGACATATATATGATCTAAAAGGAAACTGATATATCAGTATTTCACTTAAATTCATAAACGCTTGGAGCTTCAATGCCCCTATACAACTTTTCATTTGATTTAATAAAAATATTTTTATGAATTATTCTTTATGAAGTTTTTCCACTATTTGTTGTTTTATCACTCAGGGTTTTTTAATGTTTGCACATTGGTTTCACAGTTTATAAAATTATAATAAATGAATCATGAATTTTGAACTCATTATGGGAAATAATGTTAGTACCATTAAAGTATATACAAACACACAATTAACTGATGCACAATTTGCACTTCATTTACACACATTATAATCACTCTAAATCACTACACACCAATTTATTAATTGATATTAAGGTACACATAAATTTGTCAGATACCACTTTAGGTGAGACACTGTACACAGTATAATTTGATCACAATTTTATATTAAATATGTTGGAATGGCATTGAAAGGCAATTACAATGTGTTAATTCACATAGTCACATTAACATCATCAGTATTATTTTTATATTTCTCTAGAGAGAGTTTAGTATAAAATATTAATTATATACATTTTAGGACTTTCCCAGAAATACTCTTTGAATAACTATCTACTGCTTATATCTTGGAAATATATATCATCAGTGTATTACCATAGCGTTCATAAATTTAGGTGACAGATCAATTTTCCTGTATTAAATATGGAATACAAATGAACAATATCGTTGAACGTTATATAATGTGGTATCCTTGGGATAGAGTTGTAATATTTAATAACATCATGACATAATCTGCACACTACATTAAGTTGTAGAAGTCCTGCATCTATGCGATTCCTCCTTTACACAGAGACAATATTGGAGGTTCCTGATTGGCCATATGCAAATGAAGGAGGCGGAGCGAGAGTCATAAATAGCCTCGTTGCCCGCGGCGCCCTGCCTTTTGATAAAGCCGGAAACCCGGCGAAACATGTCAAGGGAGGAGGGGGAGCTAATGGGAGCTCGTTGCAATTTTTAAACTTTCACTTGCTGGCAGTATTAATTTAACTAGAACGCGTTGTTAACCCTGATCTATACGCTAAACTGGTGACACAGTAACTACAATAATTTATAGTATATTTGAGACTGCAACGAAGCAGCTAATATAGTAGCCTGTGTCTCTAGGTATTCACACGGAGTAGTGAAGCGTGTCTTAAGTGGCAATGTTCCTCATTACATGAACGCTATCAGTATATAAAACTATTGGAACACGCTGGTAATTTAAAAGCTAAGAAGTTTTCTGTTGACACAACAATTAGAATTACTCACAACTGATTTGAGGCTGCAACGAAGCGGCTAGTATAATATTAAGTGTCTTCCATTATTGATACTTAGTAACAATGCGTGTTACCACTGGCAGTGTTCCATATCACATGAACGCTGACAGGATGTTAATGTAATGTTTTAAATTTAACCAGCTACTGGCTGTTTAATTTACTCTATAGGACTTACATTAAAGGCTCAATGCTAGCCATTCTAGTGTAATACAAATATTATGTTACACTTGTTGTGTCCTTTCAAACTAGATATTTAAATTTGGGTCTAAGTGTGGGCAAATCCAAGCATCATATTGTTTGGCAAGCTAACACCAAGCACTACAGACACTACCTTTGTTTACCTTATATTTTATAACTAAGGTTATTTATTTAATTTAAACTTGATGTAATTATGAGCTGAATCTTAGTATTAACATCATTGTTAAGTTATATCTACTACTCAATCAAGGTGAATGTACTAATATTAACCCTTTATGATATCAATTTATACACATTGATTTGTTTTATATTGTATAATATATCAATTCCATCTATACTACTACTTATAGTACAGTTACCTAGACAGTTTGATATATGTAATATAACGACTATTAGGTTCAATTATCTAAGGTACTGTCCCAAGTTTACCTATGAGTTTATAATCAGTCGTTAGCCACACCAAATCTTTTATTTAATCCCTTGCACAGGGACAGTAGATATTACTCTTACAACCAGGGATCGTTAATAGGGCCCAATCTGTGAAATCACTACCTCTAGGAATTTACTTATCTTATGTAGGAGATTCTCTTATATAATAGTTACAGGCCAACATAGGTTTTTCTACCAATTAGTTGTTTATTCCCAAATAATGTTAAATAGGAATAACACATTAGACTTATAAATTTAGGTGGAATTTCTACACACAGCTGCTCTATTTATACCACTTTACCTATGTGTGTAACATCAATACTTTCTAGAGGTTATAATTTCCCCAGCAATGAATTATGTCATTATAGGAGGGAGTGGAATCTGTTATTGCTGAGATTATCTATTACTACATTACACCTTATGACCCTATTTTATATTTTCTAGTATAAATTAACTTAGGCCAGTAACTTTATATTTGCCATTGGTAGCTAGATAACCACCATAATAGGTTCTAGTGTATGATATCCAGTTCTCTTACTGGAAACACCAGTCCAGCATTTTAGTTTTAATAAACCCAGATTTTAATAAGTTCTAATAAAGATTTATGTTTTAATTGGTGTGATTCTTTTTCTTAAACTCCAACAAATTAGGGGTCCTTTGAGTGCTTATACATTATCTTTTTTCGGTTAGTTTCTATAGCTAACCAATCTGTAATGAATCTTTGTTGATACATAGCACCTAACCACATTCAATTATAAGATACTAAGGCCAGTGACCTTAATACAGAACGGTAATTGACCCAACACTGCATTTATGCCATCAATCTAATCTGAATTCAAGCCATCTTGGATGACGTCATTTAAAGGAACCTTCATTCTTCGTTAGGACGTCGATGGAAGAGGATGCTCCACGTCAGATGGATTGAAGATGGACCCGCTCCGATTCGGATGGATGAAGATAGAAGATGCCGCCTGGATGAAGTCTTCTGCCCGTCAGGAGGTCCTCTTCTGCCCGGATCGGATGAAGACTTCTGCCCCTCTGGAGGGCCACTTGTGCCCGGCTGGATGAAGACGGCTCAAGGTAGGGTGATCTTCAAGGGGGTTAGTGTTAGTTTTTTTTTAAGGGGGGTTTGGGTGGGTTTTAGAGTAGGGTTGGGTGTGTGGGTGGTGGGTTTTAATGTTGGGGGGGTTGTATTTCTATTTTACAGGTAAAAGAGCTGATTACTTTGGGGCAATGCCCCGCAAAAAGCCCTTTTAAGGGCTATTTGTAATTTAGTCTAGGGTAGGGAATTTTATTGTTTTGGTGGGCTTTTTTATTTTATTAGGGGGCTTAGATTAGGTGTAATTAGTTTAAAATTCTTGTATTTTTTATTTTCTGTAATTTAGTGTTGTTGTTTTTTAGTACTTTAGTTTATTTTATTTTATTGTATTTAATTGTAGGTAATTGTAGTTAATTAATTTAATTTAAATTAATTGTAGTGTTAGGTGTAATTGTAACTTAGGTTAGGATTTATTTTACAGGTACTTTTGTATTTATTTTAACTAGGTAGTTATTAAATAGTTAATAACTATTTAATAACTATTCTACCTAGTTAAAATAAATACAAAGTTGCCTGTAAAATAAGAATAAACCCTAAGCTAGATACAATGTAATTATTAGTTATATTGTAGCTAGCTTAGGGTTTATTTTATAGGTAAGTATTTAGTTTTAAATAGGAATAATTTATTTAATTATAGTTATTTTATTTAGATTTATTTAAATTATATTTAAGTTAGTGGGTGTTAGGGTTAGACTTAGGGGTTAATACATTTATTATAGTGGCAGCGGTGTATTGGGGCAGATTTGGGGTTAATAAATATAATGTAGGTGGCGGTGGGCTCCTGGAGCAGCGGTTTAGGAGTTAAGCAATTTATTTAGTTGTGGCAGGGTCCGGGATCGGCAGGATAGGGGTTAATAACTTTATGTAGGTGGCGGCAGTATAGGGGGTGGCAGATTAGGGGTTAATAGGTATAATGTAGGTGGCAGTGGGGCCTGGGAGCGGCGGTTTAGGGATTAATAACTTTATTTAGTTGCGGGGGGCTCCAGGAGCGGCGGTTTAGGGGGTAAACAGTATAGTATAGTGTGGGTGCTTAGTGACAGTATAGCAAGAAAGCTGCAAATAAGCCGAAGAGCAGTGAGATCGATGACTGCTAGTTAACAACAGTCCGCTGCTCATCGCACCGTACTTGGTGTGCGGCTTTTTGACAGCTTTCTTGATAAATTTGGCGAACGTATTCAGGTCTGCGGCGGCAATGTTAGGCGATCTTAGGTAAGCATATTGGGGCCCTCGAATGCAGGTAAGTAGACAGCTTGATAAATAAGAGGCCTATGTGGCTCACTTCAGCATATGATTTACCTGACTGATGGAAATGCAATCTTTTTTATCAAATTTAAAGGGACAGTCTAGTCAAACTTAAACTTTCATGATTCAGATAGAGCATGCAATGTTAAGCAACTTTCTAATTATGTCTATTATAATTTTTTTCTTCTTTCTCTTGGTATCTTTTTGAAAAATCAAGACTGTAGCCTTAGATGCCCATTTTTGGTTCAGCATTTGGGTAGCGCTTGCTGATTGGTAATGTAACCACCAATCAGCATGCACTACTCAGGATGCTGAACCGAAAATTGGCTCCTAAGCTTACATTTCAGCTTTTTCAAATAAAGATACCAAGAGAACAAAGAAAAATAAATATGAGTAAATTACAAATTTGCTTAAAGGGACACTGAACCCAATTTTTTTTCTTTTGTGATTCAGATAGAGCATGCAATTTTGAGCAACTTTCTAATTTACTCCTATTATAAATGTTTCTTCGTTCTCTTGCTATAACCATCTTTAAAGGGACATGAAACCCAAAATGTTTCTTTCATAATTCGGATATAGTTTCCAATTTACTTCTATGTTCAAATTTATTTAGTTCTCTTGAAATCCTATGTTGAAGGAGCAGCAATGCATCACTGGGAGATAACTGAACACATCAGGTTAGCCAAATGCAAGAGGCATATATGTGAAACAACCAATCAGCAGCTAGCTCCCAGTTGTACTTTGCTGCTCCTTAGCCTATATAGGCATCAGCTAGGACTTGTTGATCAAGAAAAAAAATGCATCAAAACATTTGAGGTATAGTATAGTGTGGGTGCTTAGTGACAGTATAGCAAGAAAGCTGCAAATAAGCCGAAGAGCAGTGAGATCGATGACTGCTAGTTAACAACAGTCCGCTGCTCATCGCACCGTACTTGGTGTGCGGCTTTTTGACAGGTTTCTTAATAAATTTGGCGAACGTATTCAGGTCCGTGGCGGCAATGTTAGGCGATCTTAGGCAAGCGTATTGGGGCCGTCGAATGCAGGTAAGTAGACAGCTTGATAGAGGCCTATGTGGCTCACTTCAGCATATGATTTACCTGACTGATGGAAATGCAATCTTTTTTATCAAATTTAAAGGGACAGTCTAGTCAAACTTAAACTTTCATGATTCAGATAGATAAATGACCTAGGTCACCAGAGGGCGCTCACTATGCAAAACATGTAAAATAGAGTGAACAAAAAACCACATAAACTTGTGACAATCGTGTTTGTATGTACGCTGCTATAAAACCAAACAATTGTACAATAACAATAAATGATAATGGAAAGAGGAACCTCATTAAATGGCGTTAGATTCAATGTCCATATGTGGTTGGTAAAATGTTGAATGTAGATTCCTTGGGGTCCTGTGGATCCAAATCGATCCCAAGGCTAGGGAAACTTTCTCACTGCTGCACTCTCCACAACGATCCCAGAAAGGAAAACGTGTTTGCTGAAAAGATGAGAAAAAGAAGAGAGGCGCACAAATGTGTGTATCAATCGGTAAAACTCGGCATATACTCCAAGTATTGTGTGCACAGGGTACTCACAATTTGGCACAGCACACCAGTGTGATTGTGGAAGCGGGCTGGTACTCAGAGCTGACCAGCTGGCTCTCTCCGGCTCTTTCCTAGGAATGGCGGCTTTCCTATATGATAGACTGTCAGGTAGTGGTGTACTTGTATTCAAACTCCAGGCTCAAGTTATGTTAAAACAAATTTTAAAAACTTTTATTGCACAGGGTTGACAAGCACAAGTAAAATATTGCTACGCGTTTCTCGGCCCTCCTGGCCGTTTCATCAGGCATATAAAATGAATTAAAAAACCGGCTTTTTATTACCGCCACTACCAAACAGTTTGAAACAGACCCACCCTTTTCTTATTGGGTGTGTGTAGGTGAGCCTATCACCGTTAGTACATTTTTAGTAACAAGTCCCTGACAGACATATGTATCCAATTGTTATGACCCATATTTCTTTTTAGTTACATATTAGTCCTAAGTTGTAAATTGTAACAGAGATCGTTATACAGTGATAGTAACTTAAAATAACATATATACATTTATATCGGGGACACATGATTTTAATAACAAAGAATAGCCCTTCGATAGGTGAAAAAGCGGACCAATCGTGAGACTCTGTTCTGTAAAATATTTACACAGCTCTATTTTTTGTTTTGCGTTGTAACATTGCTGATCTCCATTCTGACTAACAAACAAG